>NW_027001319.1:0-7623 GCF_036934945.1 Oncorhynchus masou masou
GTCATAATATGTATTTTCCATATCAAGTATTCTCTGCTTTAAGTTGATTGGAGAATAATTTATTTGTTAGATATAAGAAGAATAAACATTTTTGTTGCACCATATCCCTGGATGTCATCGAATGTTTGGCCGTTTGGGAAACCTTGAGTGTGGACTGTATGCGTACCAAACAACCCCGCTTCAGGCTTGGGCAGTGGCTATGGTAAAGACGAAAGGAAGCCACTACAATCAAGTGGCTCCCCGTCGGGGAATTGAACCCCGGTCTCCCGCGTGACAGGCGGGGATACTCACCACTATACTAACGAGGGAGTCCTTGCTAGATGCGGGAGCGGTATAGTTTTTTGACTTGATTGTAGTGGCTTCCTTTCGTCTTTACCATAGCCACTGCCCAAGCCTGAAGCGGGGTTGTTTGGTACGCATACAGTCCACACTCAAGGTTTCCCAAACGGCCAAACATTCGATGACATCCAGGGATATGGTGCAACAAAAATGTTTATTCTTCTTATATCTAACAAATAAATTATTCTCCAATCAACTTAAAGCAGAGAATACTTGATATGGAAAATACATATTATGACCTGTCTGTATGCGTACCAAACAACCCCGCTTCAGGCTTGGGCAGTGGCTATGGTAAAGACGAAAGGAAGCCACTACAATCAAGTCAAAAAACTATACCGCTCCCGCATCTAGCAAGGACTCCCCCTCCCGAAGGCCCAACTTCCTGCCTTTATCCTAACACACTTACCACAATACAATGAATAGGCAAGAGGGGGGGCCAAAAACTGAGTTACACTAACAACAAATGAATATATCTCAAATCAGGTAAATATAAATCATAATGGTACGTACCTAATATTTCATCATTTACATTAATATTTAATATATTTACACAAATATACATGGAGCTCCATATGTTCAGTCTTTTACGCAAATATGTCCAAATCGGCTCTAACAGGTGATTTTTCTCACTCTTTCAAAGTCACTGTGCATTTGCCATATGGTTAACTGGGCAGTCACCATTACCAATTTGTCATGCTATAAAAATCATGCAGGAATGCCAAATTGACTGGCCCGATGACCTCGGGATGGCTGGGCAGTGATACTGGTACCTCTCCATCGCTCGTTTGGGTTGATTTCAGAATGTCGCTTTTGGTGATGGTACCTCACTGTTAAAACATATTGCAAATGTTCCTTACTTTTGCAAAGTCACTGAAAATTCGTGCAGGAATGCCAAATTGACTGGCCCGATGAACTCGGGATGGCTCGGCAGTGATTCTGGTACCTCTCCATCGCTCGTTTGAGTTGATTTCAGAATGTCGCTTTTGGTGATGGTACCTCACTGTTAAAACATATTGCAAATGTTCCTTACTTTTGCAAAGTCACTGAAAATTCGTGCAGGAATGCCAAATTGACTGGCCCGATGAAGTCGGGATGGCTGGGCAGTGATTCTGGTACCTCTCCATCGCTCGTTAGGGTTGATTCCAGAATGTCCATTTGGTGATTTTTCTCACTCTTTCAAAGTCGCTGCGCATTTGCCATATGGTTAACTGGGCATTCACCATCACCAATTTGTCATGCCATAAAAATCATGCAGGAATGCCAAATTGACTGGCCCGATGACATAGGGATGGCTGGGCAGTGATACTGGTACCTCTCCATCGCTCGTTTGGGTTGATTTCAGAATGTCGCTTTTGGTGATGGTACCTCACCGCTTAAACATATTGCTAATGGACAAGAGTCACCTGCAAGTCACCGTCCATCAGTCAATTTGATATCATTCTGACACCAAACTGATACAAACTGACACCAAACCCACTTTTCCCAACTCATTTAGGAGCCAAGTATAACATACTTCAGAGCTGGCCCAAAATTCACAAGGCCTTCGGTACAAAACATTAAAAAACCATAAAACACATAGTTACTTTCTAGCTGCGGGGCCAGTTCGGACATTATGTGTAGTCCTATGTGAGGCGACCCCGAATCCCGAGTTTCGGCTCGATAGGTCATTTGGTGTCCGAGTAAAAGCCTAATTGGTGCTGAAAATCCACTTTTTCCATGCCTTGCTACGGGGTCCTTGAATGAGCTATCGGACCGAGATGTTGGGTTCTGTCTCTATGGGCCGAGACGGTCACAATGCACCTAGCCTTGTGTCTCTGGGACATTTCTAAATGTCGCCATTTTCGTAATGGTCAAAATGAATTGAAGTCATTGCAAATGTTCGACGCTGTTTCTCGGTCCGAGAACCTCCTAGAGCGCCGTAACTCACCACGCACTATCTACCTGAGGTCTAGAACAGGATTCTAAAGTTTCGGAACTCTAGGTCTGACGGTTCTTTTTTAGCTCAAACAAAGCTAACTATTGGAGGCACTGTCAGTCTCTACACACCCCAATACGTCCCTCCATCCAAGTTGTGAATCTGAGTGATTTATTTTTCCTTTGAATTTTTATGGGAAAAATGACTGATTTACAGTTCATGGGGGTTGCCTAATCATATATATGAAGTTTTGGAAAGATCTGATTTTTCTAACCCCTCCAAACAGCCCATGAGACACCAATTATGGCACTTCCGGTTGGCACAGGAAGCTATAACTCAACACACATCCTAATTGGGGTATTCTATTACAGAATCCTGAGTTTTAAGTCTTTACGTTAAGAATTGACTGATTTACACAGGGTTCAATGCACTATGTCCATCAAATTGCAGGCAGTGTATGGATATACACTTTTAGGGTGATTTGAACCACTTCCGGTTGTCCCAGGAAGCCTAGAATCGACACAGGTAGACCTTATAGTGGTCTGATGGACTGGTACCGAAGACAGGTTCATACAACATTCATAACCCATATAGACTCCAGGTTGTATTTAGTGGAGCAGCCAATGTATTCCTATGGGGAGAGAAGTCAATGAACACTGTTTTTATGTAAACACCTTCTTTTGACTGTGAAGGGTTAATGTCACACGGTCAAGGATAGGCTTGGACAGATCAGGAGGACCTTAGGAACAGTCCTGTGGTTGAATTGTCTTTCTAAACCTAACGGTTCCGCCGCTGTCACCCAAAATCAAATGACGTACTGGTGCAGGCTTCATATTGGGCCTATTTTTCTCATGGTCGCTGCGCTCAGACCGAGCGAGCTACGGTCAAGCGGGGCACCTCGTTGGACTCGGCACAGTCTGGACACTATGGTCATGCCATTGTTTGTGTTGATTTCAGAATGTCCATTTGGTCATGTTTTCTCACTTTTGCAAAGTCACTGTGCATTTGCCATATGGTTAACTGGGCAGTCACCATCACCAATTTGTCATGCCATAAAAATCATGCAGGAATGCCAAATTGACTGGCCCGATGACATAGGGATGGCTGGGCAGTGATTTTGGTACCTCTCCATCGCTCGTTTGGGTTGATTTCAGAATGTCGCTTTTGGTGATGGTACTTCACTGTTAAAACATATTGCAAATGTTTCTCACTTTTGCAAAGTCACTGAAAATTTGTGCAGGAATGCCAAATTGACTGGCCCGATGAACTCGGGATGGCTTGGCAGTGATTCTGGTACCTCTCCATCACTCGTTAGGGTTGATTCTAGAATGTCCATTTGGTGATTTTTCTCACTCTTTCAAAGTCACTGTGCATTTGCCATATGGTTAACTGGGCAGTCACCATTACCAATTTGTCATGCTATAAAAATCATGCAGGAATGCCAAATTGACTGGCCCGATGACCTCGGGATGGCTGGGCAGTGATACTGGTACCTCTCCATCGCTCGTTTGGGTTGATTTCAGAATGTCGCTTTTGGTGATGGTACCTCACTGTTAAAACATATTGCAAATGTTCCTTACTTTTGCAAAGTCACTGAAAATTTGTGCAGGAATGCCAAATTGACTGGCCCGATGACCTCGGGATGTCTGGGCAGTGATTATGGTACCTCTCCATCGCTCGTTAGGGTTGATTCCAGAATGTCCATTTGGTGATTTTTCTCACTCTTTCAAAGTCACTGTGCATTTGCCATATGGTTAACTGGGCATTCACCATCACCAATTTGTCATGCCATAAAAATAATGCAGAAATGCCAAATTGACTGGCCCGATAACATAGGGATGTCTGGGCAGTGATACTGGTACCTCTCCATCGCTCGTTTGGGTTGATTTCAGAATGTCGCTTTTGGTGATGGTACCTCACTGTTAAAACATATTGCAAATGTACCTTACTTTTGCAAAGTCACTGAAAATTCGTGCAGGAATGCCAAATTGACTGGCCCGATGAACTCGGGATGGCTCGGCAGTGATTCTGGTACCTCTCCATCGCTCGTTTGAGTTGATTTCAGAATGTCGCTTTTGGTGATGGTACCTCACTGTTAAAACATATTGCAAATGTTCCTTACTTTTGCAAAGTCACTGAAAATTCGTGCAGGAATGCCAAATTGACTGGCCCGATGAACTCGGGATGGCTGGGCAGTGATTCTGGTACCTCTCCATCGCTCGTTAGGGTTGATTCCAGAATGTCCATTTGGTGATTTTTCTCACTCTTTCAAAGTCACTGTGCATTTGCCATATGGTTAACTGGGCAGTCACCATCACCAATTTGTCATGCTATAAATATCATGCAGGAATGCCAAATTGACTGGCCCGATGACATAGGGATGGCTGGGCAGTGATTTTGGTACCTCTCCATCGCTCGTTTGGGTTGATTTCAGAATGTCGCTTTTGGTGATGGTACCTCACCGCTTAAACATATTGCTAATGGACAAGAGTCACCTGCAAGTCACCGTCCATCAGTCAATTTGATATCATTCTGACACCAAACTGATACAAACTGACACCAAACCCAATTTTCCCAACTCATTTAGGAGCCAAGTATAACATACTTCAGAGCTGGCCCAAAATTCACAAGGCCTTCGGTACAAAACATTAAAAAACCATAAAACACATAGTTACTTTCTAGCTGCGGGGCCAGTTCGGACATTATGTGTAGTCCTATGTGAGGCGACCCCGAATCCCGAGTTTCGGCTCGATAGGTCATTTGGTGTCCGAGTAAAAGCCTAATTGGTGCTGAAAATCCACTTTTTTCCATGCCTTGCTACGGGGTCCTTGAATGAGCTATCGGACCGAGATGTTGGGTTCTGTCTCTATGGGCCGAGACGGTCACAATGCACCTAGCCTTGTGTCTCTGGGACATTTCTAAATGTCGCCATTTTCGTAATGGTCAAAATGAATTGAAGTCATTGCAAATGTTCGACGCTGTTTCTCGGTCCGAGAACCTCCTAGAGCGCCATAACTCACCACGCACTATCTACCTGAGGTCTAGAACAGGATTCTAAAGTTTCGGAACTCTAGGTCTGACGGTTCTTTTTTAGCTCGAACAAAGCTAACTATTGGAGGCACTGTCAGTCTCTACACACCCCAATACGTCCCTCCATCCAAGTTGTGTATCTGTGTGATTTATTTTTCCTTTGAATTTTTATGGGAAAAATGACTGATTTACAGTTCATGGGGGTTGTCTAATCACACATATGAAGTTTTGGACAGATCTGATTTTTTTAACCCTTCCAAACAGCTCCTGAGACACCAATTATGGCACTTCCGGTTGGCACAGGAAGCTATAAATACACACATGTCTTGACTGACATAGAAACCTACGGAATCCTGAGTTTTAAGTCTTTAAGTTGAGAATTGACTGATCTACACAGGGTTGAATAATGCAGAGGCATTTTCACCTTTCGAGGTGATGTACATCCAAATACCTTTTGGGTCAATTTAACCACTTCCGGTTGCTCCAGGAAGCTTAGAATTGACACAGGTAGACCTCATAGTGGTCTGATGGAATGTCATAGAAGACAGGTTCATACAGCATTCATAACCCATAAAGACCCCAGGTTGTATTTAGGGGAGCAGGCAATGTATTCCCATGGGGAGAGAAGTCAATGCACACTGTTTTTTTGTAAACACCTTCTTTTAACTGTGAAAGGTTAATGCCACACAGTCAAGGTTAGGCTTGCACAGATCGGGAGGACCTTAGGAACAGTCCTGTGTTTGAATTGTCCTTCTAAACCTAACGGTTCCGCCGCTGTCACCCAAAATCAAATGACATTGTGGTGCAGGCTTCATTGTGGGCCTATTTTTCTCATGGTCGCTGCGCTCAGACCGAGCGAGCTACGGTCAAGCGGGTTACCTCGTTGGACTCGGCACGGCCTTGGGATTATGTTTATGCCATTGCCTGCTCTCTGTGTCTTTAAACACCACGCTTTGTCACTCCATCCTTGCTGTGTGTGTGTGTGAGAGCTTTTCTTGACATCTGTTGGGAAAAATGACTGATTTACAGTTCATGGGGGTTGTCTAATAACACATATGAAGTTTTGGACAGATCTGATTTTTTTAACCCTTCCAAACAGCCCCTGAGACACCAATTATGGCACTTCCGGGTTGGCACAGGAAGCTATAAATACACACATGTCTTGACTGACATAGAAACCTAGGGAATCCTGAGTTTTAAGTCTTTAAGTTGAGAATTGACTGATCTACACAGGGTTGAATAATGCAGAGGCCTTTTCACCTTTCGAGGTGATGTACATCCAAATACCTTTTGGGTCAATTTAACCACTTCCGGTTGCTCCAGGAAGCTTAGAATCGACACAGGTAGACCTCATAGTGGTCTGATGGAATGTCATAGAAGACAGGTTCATAAAGCATTCATAACCCATATAGACTCCAGGTTGTATTTAGGGGAGCAGGCAATGTATTCCTATGGGGAGAGAAGTCAATGCACACTGTTTTTTTGTAAACACCTTCTTTTAACTGTGAAAGGTTAATGCCACACAGTCAAGGTTAGGCTTGCACAGATCGGGAGGACCTTAGGAACAGTCCTGTGTTTGAATTGTCCTTCTAAACCTAACGGTTCCGCCGCTGTCACCCAAAATCCAATGACATTGTGGTGCAGGCATCATTGTGGGCCTATTTTTCTCATGGTCGCTGCGCTCAGACCGAGCGAGCTATGGTCAGCGGGGCACCTCGTTGGACTCGGCACGGCCTTGGGATTATGTTTATGCCATTGCCTGCTCTCTGTGTCTTTAAACACCACGCTTGTCACTCCATCCTTGCTGTGTGTGTGTGTGAGAGCTTTCTTTGACATCTGTTGGGAAAAAATGACTGATTTACAGTTCATGGGTTGTCTAATCACATATGAAGTTTTGGACAGATCTGATTTTTTAACCCTTCCAAAACAGCCCCTGAGACACCAATTATGGCACTTCCAGTTGGCACAGGAAGCTATAAATAAACTCATATCCTCATTGGGGTATGCCTTTACAGAATCCTGAGTTTTAAGTCTTTACGTTAAGAACTGAGTTATTTACGGAGGGTTTAGTGAGTGTGTGTTATTTCAGAAAATCATAGAAAATCACAGAAATGTCGCAGAGCTCCCGCAGCACATTTTAAAAATATTCGTATGAACACCCTGCAACTGGATCTGTAACCGTTGAAAAAAAAAAACACCTATATCTGAACATCACGATCTGGTCATCGTACGATTTCTCTTAAATGACGATAGATAAATAGCCGATTTTTTTTTATTGACACCGTAGGCTCCTTGACTTTGACGTGAAGTGAAAGCACATGCACCGAACGAAGCACACT
>NW_027001320.1:0-7623 GCF_036934945.1 Oncorhynchus masou masou
AGTCCGGCTGACCGGCAGATCTGGAAGAGTCCGGCTGACCGGCAGATCTGGAAGAGTCCGGCTGACCGGCAGATCTGGAAGAGTCCGGCTGACCGGCAGATCTGGAAGAGTCCGGCTGACCGGCAGATCTGGAAGAGTCCGGTTGACTGGCAGATCCGGAAGAGTCTGGCTGACTGGTAGATCTGGAAGAGTCTGGCTGATTGGCAGATCTGGAAGAGTGACAGCTCCTTGCAGACTGGCAGCTCCTTGCAGACTGGCAGCTCCTTGCAGACTGGCAGCTCCATGCAGACTGGCAGCTCCATGCAGACTGGCAGGTCCATGCAGACTAGCAGCTCCGGCTGCTCCATGCAGACTGACAGATCTGGCTTCTCCATGCAGACTGACATCTCTGGCTGCTCTATGCAGACTGACAGCTCTGGCTGCTCCATGCAGACTGGCAGCTCTGGCTGCGCTAAACGGGCAGGAGACTCCGGCAACGCTGTAGAGGCGGAAGGCTCTGGCAGCGCTAAACAGGCGGGAGACTCCAACAGCGCAGGAGAGGAGGAAGGCTCTGGCTGCGCTGAACAGGCGGGAGACTCCAGCAGCGCAGGAGAGGAGGAAGGCTCTGGCTGCGCTGAACAGGCGGGAGACTCTGGCAGCGCAGGAGAGGAGTTAGGCTCCGGCAGCGCTGGAGAGGCGAGGCGCACAGTAGGTCTGATGCGTGGTGCTGGCACTGGTGGTACTGGGCCGAGGACACGCACAGGAAGCCTGGTGCGGGGAGCTGCCACCGGAGGGCTGGGGTGTGGAAGTGGGACTGGGTAGACCGGACCGTGCAGGCGCACTGGAGCTCTTGAGCACCGAGCCTGCCCAACCTTACCTGGTTGAATACTCCCGGTCGCTCTGCCAGTGCGGCAAGGTGGAATAGCCCGCACTGTGCTATGCAAGCGAACCAGGGACACCGAGCGTAAGGCTGGTGCCATGTAAGCCGGCCCAAGGAGATGCACCAGGTACCAGATGCGTAGAGCCGGCTTCATGGCATTTTGCTCGACGCTCAATCTAGCCCGGCCGATACGCGGAGCTGGAATAGAACGCACCGGGCTATGCACCCGCACTGGAGACACCGTGCGCACCACAGCATAACACGGTGCCTGCCCGGTCTCTCTAGCCCCCCGGTAAGCACAGTAAGTTTGCGCAGGTCTCCTACCTGGCGTAGCCATACTCCCTGTGAGGCCACCCCCCCAAGACATTTTTGGGGCTGACTCTCGGGCTTCAAACCGCGTCGCCGTGCTGCCTCTTCAAACCAGTGCCTCTCCGCTTTCCCCGCCTCCAGTTCTTCCTTGGGATGGCGATATTCTCCAGGCTGTGCCCAGGGTCCTTTTCCGTCCAATATCTCCTCCCAAGTCCAGAAGTCCTGTGATCGCTGCTCCTGCTGCTCCTGCTTGTCACCACACCGCTTGGTCCTGTTGTGGTGGGTGATTCTGTAACGAGTTTCTTCTAACTCCTCCTCTGACGAAGAGGTGGAACAAGGATCGGACCAAAATGCAGCGTGGTTAGTTAGATTCATCTTTCATGAAGATGAAACACGAACAATACAAAACAACAAACGTGGAAAACCGAAACAGCCCTATCTGGTGCAACAAACACAGAGACAGGAACAATCACCCACAAACACACAGTGAAACCCAGGCTACATATGGTTCCCAATCAGAGACAATGACTAAAACCTGCCTCTGATTGAGAACCATATCAGGCCAGACATAGAAATAGACAAACAAGACATCCAACATAGAATGCCCACTCAGATCACACCCTGACCAACCAAAACATAGAAACATACAAATAAACTATGGTCAGGGTGTGACACCTTCATTACCTACTTGGGCCCTACAGCCCACGTTGGCTTGCCTATCTTACAACTCAAAGAGCTTGCAAGCACAGTTTTTGAAGCACCAAAAGTTCACAACTCTAAGAGCCCTGACCACATGGTTTTGAAATTTGATCAGGAGCACTTACTCCAGTTAGAGGGTGCATTATCAGGTATTGGAGCGTTAAGAGATGACGCGCAACAACGGTTTCTACCACAAAACCATGATTCCAATAACCTCCGCGGTCAAAATAACTGTAAAGTACACTGCCATCAACATGACTACAGCTACAATTGATCTGTTCGCTACGTTCCTGCACCCAACCCACAAAAGTGTCAGATTACAAGGGTAACAAAGGGTTGAAGGATGATCAAAATGTAGACCAATGTTCTCCAGAAGTTCCTCTACGGGATGAACTAAAGTGAGAACAATTTGAGAAAAGGGTGAAAGATAAGTCACAAGGACTAGACGGGGAATTACCGCACACCAGGTCTGCAGGAATTAACACCCATAGCAAGGACGTTAAAGTTCAAATTTCTCCCGCTCTCATTCGAGACCATATCCAGGGCCCGCTTGATCAAGAAACAAGCCTCCGGGCTTTGTCTATAGACTCTGATAAAAAGGTTGCGAAGAAAATGTCGAACGCTTCATTAAAGCCAAGCGTACTCAAAATGTCATGTCTTGTTATGTCTGTTCCTGTCCTTTCTCTTCATTCTCTCTCTCTGCTGGTCTTTTTAGGTTACCTTCTCTGTCTCTCATTCCTCAGCTGTTCTACATCTGCCCTAACTAGCTCTTTCACTCTTCCCACCTGTTCTCTCTTCCCCTCTGATTAGGTCTCTATTTCTTTCTCTGTTCCTGCTACTTTCAGTGTCTGATTCTTATTTGTGTTTTTTGATGCAAGCAAGCTGTCGTCTCGTTTGCTTCCACCTTGTCCTGTCCTGTCGGAGTCTGCCTGGCTGGAGCATCCTGCACTATACTAACGTTCTTTTTGTTCCGCTGACAACGTTGGAAGAGGATTTATGCCATTCCTGTATTTTCATTAAAGAACTCTGTTTTCTGTTAAAACCGCTTTGGTCTTCACTCAAGTTCATAACAGAAGAATCAGACCAAGAATGGACCCAGCGGCTCCCGGACCCTTTTCACTCCGCGTCGAGATCCAGGGAGCGATGCTAGGCAGACACGAGGAGGAATTGTCTGCTGCTCAACATGCCGTTGAGACCCTGGCCGTCCAAGTCTCCGACCTCACAAGACGGGTTCACCAACTCCACCTCGATCCACCGCCCACTTCCAGGGTTTCCGAGTCGCCGGAGCCCAGGATCAACAACCCGCCGTGTTACTCTGGGGAGCCACTGAGTGCCGCTCATTCCTCACTCAGTGTGATGTGGTGTTCTCTCTCCAGCCCAACACTTACTCCAGGAGCGCAGCCCGCACGCCTACGTCATTTCTCTCCTTACCGGACGGGCGCGTGAGTGGGGCACGGCAGTCTGGGAGGCGAGGGCTGAGTGTATTAACCAGTATCAGGACTTTAGGAGGAGATGATACGGGTTTTTGACCGTTCTGTTTTTGGCGAGGAGGCTTCCAGGGCCCTGTCTTCCCTATGTCAGGGAATAGATCCATAACGGATTATTCTATTGAGTTTCGCACTCGCTGCCTCAAGTGACTGGAACGAGCCGGCTTTGCTCGCTCGTTTTCTGGAGGGGGTCTCCACGTCGAGGTTAAGGATGAGATCCTCTCCCGGGAGGTTCCTTCCAGTCTGGACTCCTTAATAGCTCTCGCTATTCGCATAGAGCGACGGTTTTGATCTTCGTCGCCGAGCTCGTGAAAGGAGCTCACGTTCTCCGTTGCTCCCCTCTCCACATCACTGCCACCTGCCGCATCACTGCCACCCTCCTCCGCCGGCTCGGATGCTGAGCCTATGCAGCTGGGGGTATTCGCATCTCGGCCAAGGAGAGGAACGGGAATCACCAATCGCCTCTGTCTCTACTGCGGCTCCGCTGGTCATTTTGTCACCTCATGTCCAGTAAAAGCCAGAGCTCATCAGTAAGAGGAGGGCTACTGGTGAGCGCAACTACTCAGGCCTCTCCTTCTGGATCACGCACTACCTTTCCGGTCCATCTCCGCTGGCCCGGTTCATCTGCTTCCTGCAGTGCCTTGATAGACTCTGGGGCGGAGGGCTGTTTATGGACGAGACCTGGGCTCGGGAACATGACATTCCTCTCAGACAGTTAGGGAGCCCAGGGCCTTGTTCGCTTTAGATGGTAGTTCTCTCCCCAAGATTCAGCGTGAGACGCTGCCTTTAACCCTCACTGTCTCTGGTAATCATAGCGAAACCATTTCTTTTTTAATTTTTCGTTCACCTTTTACACCTGTTGTTTTGGGTCATCCCTGGCTAGTACGCCATAACCCTTCTATTAATTGGTCTAGTAATACTATCCTATCCTGGAATGTTTCTTGTCATGTAACCTGTTTAATGTCTGCTATCCCTCCTGTTTCCTCTGTCTCTTCTTCACAGGAGGAGCCTGGCGATTTGACAGGGGTGCCGGAGGAGTATCACGATCTGCGCACGGTGTTCAGTCGTTCCAAGGCCACTTCTCTCCCTCCACACCGGTCGTATGACTGTAGTATTGATCTCCTTCCGGGAACTACTCCCCCCGGGGTAGATTATACTCTCTGTCGGCTCCCGAACGTAAGGCTCTCGAGGATTATTTGTCGGTTTCGCTCGACGCCGGTACCATAGTCTCCTCCTCCTCCCCCGCCGGAGCTGGGTTTTTTTTGTTCAGAAGAAGGACGGGTCCCTGCGCCCATGCGTGGATTATCGAGGGCTGAATGACATAACTGTTAAGAATCGTTATCCGCTTCCTCTTATGTCTTCAGCCTTCGAGATCCTGCAGGGAGCCAGGTTTTTCACCAAATTTGACCTTCGTAACGCCTACCATCTCGTGCGCATCAGGGAGGGACGAGTGGAAGACGGCGTTTAACACTCCGTTAGGGCACTTTGAATACCGGGTTCTTCCTTTCGGCCTCGTTAACGCTCCAGCTGTCTTTCAGGCACTAGTTAACGACGTCCTGAGAGACATGCTGAACATTTTGTTTTCGTTTACATGGACGATATCCTGATTTTTTCACCCGTCTCTCTCGATTCATGTTCAGCACGTGCGACGCGTCCTCCAGCGCCTTTTGGAGAACTGTCTTTATGTGAAGGCTGAGAAGTGCACTTTTCATGCCGCCTCTGTCCCTTTTTCTCGGTTCCGTTATTTCCGCTGAGGGCATTAAGATGGATCCCGCTAAGGTCCAGGCTGTCATTGATTGGCCCGTTCCTAAGTCACGCGTCGAGCTGCAGCGCTTTCTGGGCTTCGCCAATTTCTACCGTCGTTTCATCCGTAATTTCGGTCAGGTGGCAGCTCCTCTCACAGCCCTTACTTCTGTTAAGACGTACTTTAAGTGGTCCGTTTCCGCCCAGGGAGCTTTTGATCTTCTTAAGAATCGTTTTACATCCGCACTATTCTTGTTACACCTGACATCTCTAGACAGTTTGTTGTTGAGGTTGACGCGTCAGAGGTGGGCGTGGGAGCCATTCTTTCTCAGCGCTCTCTCTCTGACGGCAAAGGTCCATCCTTGCGCGTTTTTCTCTCATCGCTTATCGCCGTCAGAACGTAACTATGATGTTGGTAATCGCGAACTGCTCGCCATCCGCAGCCCTAGGCGAATGGCGACAGTGGTTGGAGGGGCGACCGTTCCTTTTGTCGTTTGGACTGACCATAGGAACCTTGAGTACATCCGTTCAGCCAAACGACTTAATGCGCGTCAGGCTCGTTGGGCTCTGTTTTTCGCTCGTTTCGAGTTTGTTATTTCTTATCGTCCGGGCTCAAAAACACCAAACCTGATGCTTTATCTCGTCTCTTCAGTTCTTCTGAGGTCTCCACCGACCCCGATGGGATTCTCCCTGAGGGGGCGTGTTGTCGGGTTGACTGTCTGGGGAATTGAGAGGCAGGTAAAGCAAGCACTCGCTCACACTCCGTCGCCGCGAGCTTGTCCTAGGAACCTTCTGTTCGTTCCCGTTCCTACCGTCCGGCCCCGTTCTTCAGTGGGCCCACTCTGCCAAGTTAGCCGGCCACCCCGGCGTTCGGGGTACCTTCGCTTCCATTCGCCAGCGTTTCTGGTGGCCCACTCGGGAACGTGACGCGCGTCGATTTGTCGCCGCTTGTTCGGTCTGCGCGCAGACTAAATCTGGGAACTCTCCTCCTGCCGGCCGTCTCAGACCGCTTCCCATTCCCTCTCGGCCGTGGTCTCACATCGCTTTAGATTTTGTCACCGGACTGCCTTCATCAGCGGGGAGGACAGTTATTCTTACGGTTGTCGATAGATTCTCTAAGGCGGCTCATTTCATTCCTCTCGATAAGCTCCTTCTGCTAAGGAGACGGCTCAGATCATTATCGAGAATGTTTTCCGAATTCATGGCCTTCCGTCTGACGTCGTTTCCGACAGAGGTCCGCAGTTCACGTCTCCAATTTTGGAGGAGTTTTGCCGTTTGATTGGGGCTTCCGTCAGTCTCTCGTCCGGCTTTCATCCCCAGTCTAACGGCAAGTCGAACGGGCCAATCAGACTGTTGGTCGCATTTACGCAGTCTTTCTTTTCGTAACCCTGCGTCTTGGTCAGAACAGCTCCCCTGGGCAGAGTACGCCCACAACTCGCTTCCCTCGTCTGCTACCGGTCTATCCCCTTTTCAGTGTAGCCTCGGGTACCAGCCTCCGCTGTTCTCATCTCAGCTCGCCGAGTCCTCGTCCCCTCCGCTCAGGCTTTTGTCCAGCGTTGCGAGCGCACCTGGAAGGGGGGTCAGGTCGGCACTTTGCCGTAATAGGGCGCAGACTGTGAGGGCCGCTAATAGCGTAGGACCAAGAGTCCTAGATATTGTTGCGGTCAGAGAGTATGGCTCTCCACTCAGAACCTTCCCTTAAGACAGCTTCTCGCAAGTTGGCCCCGCGGTTCATTGGTCCGTTCCGTGATTTCCCAGGTCATTAATCCTGTCGCAGTGCGACTTCTTCTCCGCGCTATCTTCGTCGCGTTCACCCGGTCTTCCATGTCTCCTGTGTTAAGCCCGTTCTTCGCGCCCCCCTCGTCCTCCCCATCCTTGTCGAGGCGCACCCATCTACAGGGTTCGTAAGATTTTGGACATGCGCCCTCGGGCCGTGGTCATCAGTACCTAGTTGATTGGGAGGGTGCGGTCCTGAGGAGAGGAGTTGGGTTCCCTCTCGGGACGTGCTGGACCGTTCGCTGATCGATGATTTCCTCCGTTGCCGCCAGGTTTCCTCCTCGAGTGCGCCAGGAGGCGCTCGGGTGAGTGGGGGTACTGTCATGTCTTGTTATGTCTGTTCCTGTCCTTTCTCTTCATTCTCTCTCTCTGCTGGTCTTTTTAGGTTACCTTCTCTGTCTCTCATTCCTCAGCTGTTCTACATCTGCCCTAACTAGCTCTTTCACTCTTCCCCACCTGTTCTCTCTTCCCCCTCTGATTAGGTCTCTATTTCTTTTCTCTGTTCCTGCTACTTTCAGTGTCTGATTCTTATTTGTGTTTTTTGATGCCAGAAGCAAGCTGTCGTCTCGTTTGCTTCCACCTTGTCCTGTCCTGTCGGAGTCTGCCTGGCTGGAGCATCCTGCACTATACTAACGTTCTTTTTGTTCCGCTGACAACGTTGGAAGAGGATTTATGCCATTCCTGTATTTTCATTAAAGAACTCTGTTTTCTGTTAAAACCGCTTTTGGGTCTTCACTCAAGTTCATAACA
>NW_027001321.1:0-7623 GCF_036934945.1 Oncorhynchus masou masou
TAGATCTAAAATATCCACATCCTAATGGATCGATATTACCTGTAAGTACCAAATAGATCTAAAATATCACATCCTCATGGATCAATATTACCTGTAAAGACCTTAGAGAAATAGATCTAAAATATCCACATCCTCATGGATCAATATTACATTTAAAGAGAAATAGCTTTTTCCAAAAAAGTGACTTCCCCTTTTAACTTTTGAAAATACATCCACAGAAAGGGAATTGCGTTAAGATCAGTGGTTTTAGTAGTATGCATGTCATTTGGAATTAACCAATGACATAGTTTGATGATGTTTAAGAAATATTAGGAAAAATACAATTTTTGTGAATGTGGCTTAATCTGTGCCATTTGCTCTTTTTCCAAAATTATCATGTATACACAAGAAATTATGACAAAAAATAAGATTCCGAAAAAATAATGTGTTGTGGTAAATGACAAAATAAATGTATACTCATATATTTGTTTTCAGTGTTATGTTTAAAGACGCATTATGTAGAAATCGCTCCGCCATTTCTGGTTGCTAAAATTTCTAATAGTTCGCCTTTGTTTCAGTTGGTAACAAATAATGTAGAGCAAGGGTCCACAACAGGCCAATCACCTATAAAAGCAGCTCGCCAAACAATTCTAAGTACATACAATTTTCACGTGTTCCAACATAAACTGTCATAAACAAATCTCACAACTATCAGACACCTCAAACTCCCAGTTTCTATGTAATCAAGGCAACATTGACATTATCCCCTGGTGTAAACGAAGACGGCGCCAGTTTCAATGTAATCAAGGCAACATAGACATTACCCCCTGGTGTAAACGAAGACGGCGCCAGTTTCTATGTAATCAAGGCAACATTGACATTATCCCCTGGTGTAAACGAAGACGGCGCCAGTTTCTATGTAATCAAGGCAACATTGACATTATCCCCTGGTGTAAACTAAGACGGCGCCAGTTTCTATGTAATCAAGGCAACATTGACATTATCCCCTGGTGTAAACTAAGACGGCGCCAGAGAAGAAGGCTGACATTTTTCGTGTTCCTATCCAATTGTGTTTTTTGGTCAATTCTTTATGTTGTTTGTTACTTCCCCGGGAACAAGCCCAGATCCCCGTCATTTGTGTGAAGGATGAGAAAAAGGAGCCGGAGATCGGGCTGCTTTCTGAGAATTCACAGGCGACAGAATAAACCCCCACTGCCTTCCATTCTGCTAGCAAGCATGCAATCATTGGAAAATATACAGCACTGTTGGAGCTAGGAACACAAGCATTTAGTTAGATACTACTACACTGTTGGAGCTAGGAACACAAGCATTTAATTAGATACTACTACACTGTTGGAGCGAGGAACACAAGCATTTAGTTAGATACTACTGCACTGTTGGAGCTAGGAACACAAGCATTTAGTTAGATACTACTACACTGTTGGAGCGAGGAACACAAGCATTTAGTTAGATATTACTGCACTGTTGGAGCTAGAAACACAAGCATTTAGTGAGATACTACTGCACTGTTGGAGCTGGGTACACAGGCATTTAGTTAGATACTACTGCACTGTTGGAGCTAGGTACACAGGCATTTAGTTAGATACTACTGCACTGTTGGAGCTAGGTACACAGGCATTTAGTTAGATACTACTGCACTGTTGGAGCTGGGTACACAGGCATTTAGTTAGATACTACTGCACTGTTGGAGCTAGGCACACAGGCATTTAGTTAGACACTACTGCACTGTTGGAGCTAGAAACACAAGCATTTTGTTAGATACTACTGCAATGTTAGATACTACTACACTGTTGGAGCTAGGTACACAGGCATTTAGTTAGATACTACTGGACTGTTGGAGATAGAAACACAAGCATTTAGTTAGATATTACTGGACTGTTGGAGGTAGAAACACAAGCATTTAGTTAGATATTACTGGACTGTTGGAGCTAGAAACACAAGCATTTAGTTAGATACTACTGGATTGTTGGAGCTAGAAACACAAGCATTTAGTTAGATTATACTACACTGTTGGAGCTAGGAACACAAGCATTTAATTTCTTTCTACTACACTGTTGGAGCAAGAAACACAAGCTTTTAGTTAGATATTAATGTACTGTTGGAGCTAGGAACACAAGCATTTAGTTAGATATTACTGGACTGTTGGAGAAACACAAACGATACTCTTCTGTTGGAGAAACACAAGCATTTAGTTAGATACTACTCTACTGTTGGCGCTAGGAACACAAGCATTTAGTTAGATACTACTACATTGTTGGAGCGAGGAACAAGCATTTAGTTAGATACTACTGGACTGTGTGGAGCAAGAAACACAAGCATTTAGTTAGATACTACTGGACTGTTGGAGCTAGAAACACAAGCATTTAGTTAGATACTACTGGATTGTTGGAGCTAGAAACACAAGCATTTAGTTAGATACTACTCTACTGTTGGAGCTAGGAACACAAGCATTTAGTTAGATACTACTACATTGTTGGAGCGAGGAACAAGCATTTAGTTAGATACTACTGGACTGTGTGGAGCTAGAAACACAAGCATTTAGTTAGATACTACTGGACTGTTGGAGCTAGAAACACAAGCATTTAGTTAGATACTACTGGATTGTTGGAGCTAGAAACACAAGCATTTAGTTAGATACTACTGGACTGTTGGAGCTAGAAACACAAGCATTTAGTTAGATTCTACTACACTGTTGGAGCTAGAAACACAAGCATTTAGTTAGATTATACTACACTGTTGGAGACAGAAACACAAGCATTTAGTTTCTTTCTACGACACTGTTGGAGCTAGAAACACAAGCTTTTAGTGAGATATTACTGTACTGTTGGAGCTAGGAACACAAGCATTTAGTTAGATATTACTGGACTGTTGGAGCTAGAAACACAAGCATTTAGTGAGATACTACTGCACTGTTGGAGCTAGAAACACAAGCATTTAGTTAGATATTACTGTAATGTTGGAGCAAGGAACACAAGCATTTAGTTAGATTCTACTACACTGTTGTAGCAAGAAACACAAGCATTTAGTTAAATACTACTGCACTGTTGGAACTAGGAACACAAGCATTTAGTTAGATATTACTGTTGGAGCTAGAAACACAAGCATTTAGTCTGATACTACTTCACTGTTGGAGCTAGAAACACAAGCATTTAGTTAGATACTACTACACTGTTGGAGCTAGGAACACAAGCTTTTAGTTATATATTACTGTTGATACTAGAAACACACGCATTTAGTAAGATACTTCTGCAATGTTAGATACTACTGTACTGTTGAAGCTAGGTACACGGGCATTTAGTTAGATACTACTGCACTGTTGGAGCTAGAAACACAAGCATTTAGTTAGATACTACTGCAATGTTAGATACTACTACACTGTTGGAGCAAGGTACACAGGCATTTAGTTAGATACTACTGCACTGTTGGAGCTAGAAACACAAGCATTTAGTTAGATACTACTGCAAGGTGGAGCAAGAAACACAAGCATTTAGTTAGATACTACTGCAATGTTAGATACTACTACACTGTTGGAGCAAGGTACACAGGCATTTAGTTAGATACTACTGCACTGTTGGAGCTAGGTACACAGGCATTTAGTTAGATACTACTGCACTGTTGGAGCTAGGTACACAGGCATTTAGTTAGATACTACTGCAATGTTAGATACGACTACACTGTTGGAGAAAGGTACACAGGCATTTAGTTAGATACTACTGCAATATTAGATACGACTGCACTGTTGGAGCAAGGTACACAGGCATTTAGTTAGATACTACTGCACTGCTGGAGCTCGGTACACAGGCGTTTAGTTAGATACTACTGCACTGTTGGAGCTAGGTACACAGGCATTTAGTTAGATACTACTGCACTGTTGGAGCTAGGTACACAGGCATTTAGTTATGTACTACTGCACTGTTGGAGCTAGGTACACAGGCATTTAGTTAGATACTACTGCACTGTTGGAGCTAGAAACACAAGCATTTAGTTAGATACTACTGCAATGTTAGATACGTCTACACTGTTGGAGCAAGGTACACAGGCATTTAGTTAGATACTACTGCAATATTAGATACGACTACACTGTTGGAGCAAGGTACACAGGCATTTAGTTAGATACTACTGCACTGTTGGATCTCGGTACACAGGCATTTATTTAGATACTACTGCACTGTTGGAGCTAGGTACACAGGCATTTAGTTAGATACTACTGCACTGTTGGAGCTAGGTACACAGGCATTTAGTTAGATACTACTGCACTGTTGGAGCTGGGTACACAGGCATTTAGTTAGATACTACTGCACTGTTGGAGCTAGGCACACAGGCATTTAGTTAGATACTACTGCACTGTTGGAGCTAGAACACAAGCATTTTGTTAGATACTACTGCACTGTTGGAGCTAGGTGTTAGATACTACTACACTGTTGGAGCTAGGTACACAGGCATTTAGTTAGATACTACTGCACTGTTGGACATTGGTACACAGGCATTTAGTTAGATACTACTGCACTGTTGGAGCTAGGCACACAGGCATTTAGTTAGATACTACTGCACTGTTGGAGCTAGAAACACAAGCATTTTGTTAGATACTACTGCAATGTTAGATACTACTACACTGTTGGAGCTAGGTACACAGGCATTTAGTTAGATACTACTGCACTGTTGGAGATAGAAACACAAGCATTTAGTTAGATATTACTGGACTGTTGGAGGTAGAAACACAAGCATTTAGTTAGATATTACTGGACTGTTGGAGCTAGAAACACAAGCATTTAGTTAGATACTACTGGATTGTTGGAGCTAGAAACACAAGCATTTAGTTAGATTCTACTACACTGTTGGAGCTAGGAACACAAGCATTTAATTTCTTTCTACTACACTGTTGGAGCAAGAAACACAAGCTTTTAGTTAGATATTAATGTACTGTTGGAGCTAGGAACACAAGCATTTAGTTAGATATTACTGGACTGTTGGAGCGAGAAACACAAGCATTTAGTTAGATACTACTCTTCTGTTGGAGCTAGGAACACAAGCATTTAGTTAGATACTACTGGACTGTGTGGAGCTAGAAACACAAGCGTTTAGTTAGATACTACTCTACTGTTGGAGCTAGGAACACAAGCATTTAGTTAGATACTACTACATTGTTGGAGCGAGGAACAAGCATTTAGTCTGGATACTACTGGGACTGTGTGGAGCTAGAAACACAAGCATTTAGTTAGATACTACTGGACTGTTGGAGCTAGAAACACAAGCATTTAGTTAGATACTACTGGATTGTTGGAGCTAGAAACACAAGCATTTAGTTAGATACTACTCTACTGTTGGAGCTAGGAACACAAGCATTTAGTTAGATACTACTACATTGTTGGAGCGAGGAACAAGCATTTAGTTAGATACTACTGGACTGTGTGGAGCTAGAAACACAAGCATTTAGTTAGATACTACTGGACTGTTGGAGCTAGAAACACAAGCATTTAGTTAGATACTACTGGATTGTTGGAGCTAGAAACACAAGCATTTAGTTAGATATTACTGGACTGTTGGAGCTAGAAACGCAAGCATTTAGTTAGATTCTAATACACTGTTGGAGCTAGAAACACAAGCATTTAGTTAGATTATACTACACTGTTGGAGACAGAAACACAAGCATTTAGTTTCTTTCTACTACACTGTTGGAGCAAGAAACGCAAGCTTTTAGTGAGATATTACTGTACTGTTGGAGCTAGGAACACAAGCATTTAGTGAGATACTACTGCACTGTTGGAGCTAGAAACACAAGCATTTAGTGAGATATTACTGTACTGTTGGAGCTAGGAACACAAGCATTTAGTTAGATATTACTGGACTGTTGGAGTTAGAAACACAAGCATTTAGTTAGATATTACTGTAATGTTGGAGCAAGGAACACAAGCATTTAGTTAGATTCTACTACACTGTTGTAGCAAGAAACACAAGCATTTAGTTAAATACTACTGCACTGTTGGAACTAGGAACACAAGCATTTAGTTAGATATTACTGTTGGAGCTAGAAACACAAGCATTTAGTGAGATACTACTTCACTGTTGGAGCTAGAAACACAAGCATTTAGTTAGATACTACTACACTGTTGGAGCTAGGAACATAAGCTTAGTTATATATTACTGTTGATACTAGAAACACACGCATTTAGTAAGATACTTTTCAATGTTAGATACTACTGTACTGTTGAAGCTAGGTACACGGGCATTTAGTTAGATACTACTGCACTGTTGGAGCTAGAAACACAAGCATTTATTTAGATACTACTGCAATGTTAGATACTACTACACTGTTAAAATACAAGGTACACAGGCATTTAGTTAGATACTACTGCACTGTTGGAGCTAGAAACACAAGCATTTAGTTAGATACTACTGCAAGGTGGAGCAAGAAACACAAGCATTTAGTTAGATACTAATGCAATGTTAGATACTACCACACTGTTGAGCAAGGTACAGGCATTTAGTTAGATACTACTGCACTGTTGCTAGGTACACAGGCATTTAGTTAGATACTACTGCACTGTTGGAGCTAGAAACACAAGCATTTAGTTAGATACTACTGCAATGTTAGATGCACTGTTGGAGCAAGGTACACAGGCATTTAGTTAGATACTACTGCACTGTTGGAGCTAGGTACACAGGCATTTAGTTAGATACTACTGCACTGTTGGAGCTAGGTACACAGGCATTTAGTTAGATACTATTGCACTGTTGGAGCTAGTAACACAAGCATTTAGTTAGATACTACTGCACTGTTGAGCTAGGTACAGGCATTTAGTTATGTACTACTGCACTGTTGAGCTTAGGTACACAGGCATTTAGTTAGATACTACTGCACTGTTGGAGCTAGAAACACAAGCATTTAGTTAGATACTACTGCACTGTTGGAGCTAGGTACACAGGCATTTAGTTAGATACTACTGCACTGTTGGAGCTAGGTACACAGGCATTTAGTTAGATACTACTGCACTGTTGGAGCTAGGTACACAGGCATTTAGTTAGATACTACTGCACTGTTGGAGCTAGGTACACAGGCATTTAGTTAGATACTACTGCACTGTTGGAGCTAGAAACACAAGCATTTAGTTAGATACTACTGCAATGTTAGATACGTCTACACTGTTGGAGCAAGGTACACAGGCATTTAGTTAGATACTACTGCAATATTACATACGACTACACTGTTGGAGCTAGGTACACAGGCATTTAGTTAGATACTACTGCACTGTTGGAGCTCGGTACACAGGCATTTAGTTAGATACTACATCACTGTTGGAGCTAGAAACACAAGCATTTAGTTAGATACTACTGCACTGTTGGAGCTAGGTACACAGGCATTTAGTTATGTACTACTGCACTGTTGGAGCTAGGTACACAGGCATTTAGTTAGATACTACTGCACTGTTGGAGCTAGGTACACAGGCATTTAGTTAGATACTACTGCACTGTTGGAGCTAGTAACACAAGCATTTAGTTAGATACTACTGCACTGTTGGAGCTAGGTACACAGGCATTTAGTTATGTACTACTGCACTGTTGGAGCTAGGTACACAGGCATTTAGTTAGATACTACTGCACTGTTGGAGCTAGAAACACAAGCAT
>NW_027001322.1:0-7621 GCF_036934945.1 Oncorhynchus masou masou
TCAGGGCCTCGTAGGAACCGTGAAGCCTGGGGAGGGGGATGGGAGAGTGAGGGTTAGGGTCGCGGTGTTAGCCTGGGGAGGAGGGGGATGGGAGAGTGAGGGTTAGGGTCGTGGTGTTACCGCCCTTCAGGGCCTCATAGGAACCGTGAAGCCTGGGGAGGGGGATGGGAGAGCGAGGGTTAGGGTCGTAGTGTTAGCCTGGGGAGGGGGATGGGAGAGTGAGGGTTAGGGTCGTAGTGTTAGCCTGGGGAGGGGGGGATGGGAGAGTGAGGGTTAGGGTCGTAGTGTTAGCCTGGGGAGGGGGATGATAGAGTGAGGGTTAGGGTCGTAGTGTTAGCCTGGGGAGGGGGATGGGAGAGTGAGGGTTAGGGTCGTAGTGTTAGCCTGGGGAGGGGGGATGGGAGAGTGAGGGTTAGGGTCGTGGTGTTAGCCTGGGGAGGGGGGGATGATAGAGTGAGGGTTAGGGTCGTAGTGTTAGCCTGGGGAGGGGGGATGGGAGAGTGAGGGTTAGGGTCGTAGTGTTAGCCTGGGGAGGGGGATGGGAGAGTGAGGGTTAGGGTCGTAGTGTTAGCCTGGGGAGGGGGGATGGGAGAGTGAGGGTTAGGGTCGTAGTGTTAGGGTCGTAGTGTTAGCCTGGGGAGGAGGGGGGATGGGAGAGTGAGGGTTAGGGTCGTAGTGTTAGCCTGGGGAGGGGGGATGGGAGAGTGAGGGTTAGGGTCGTAGTGTTAGGGTCGTAGTGTTAGCCTGGGGAGGAGGGGGATGGGAGAGTGAGGGTTAGGGTCGTAGTGTTAGCCTGGGGAGGGGGGATGGGAGAGTGAGGGTTAGGGTCGTGGTGTTAGCCTGGGGAGGGGGGATGGGAGGGTGAGGGTTAGGGGTCATAGTGTTAGCCTGGGGAGGAGGGGGATGGGAGAGTGAGGGTTAGGGTTAGGGTTAGCCTGGGGAGGGGAGGGGGGATGGGAGAGTGAGGGTTAGGGTCGTAGTGTTAGCCTGGAGAGGGGGGGATGGGAGAGTGAGGGTTAGGGTCGTAGTGTTACCGCCCTTCAGGGCCTCATAGGAACCGTGAAGCCTGGGGGATGTGAGGGTGAGACAGGGTGAGGGTTAGGGTTGTGGTGCTGTCGCCCTTCAGGGCCTCATAGGAACCGTGAAGCCTGGGGGATGTGAGGGTGAGACAGGGTGAGGGTTAGGGTTGTGGTGCTGTCGCCCTTCAGGGCCTCATAGGAACCGTGCAGCCTGGGGGATGGGAGGGTGAGACAGGGTGAGGGTTAGAGGTAGGTCAGGGGGTGAGAGGGTGGGGAGAGGGTCAGGGGGTGTTGATGATATGTTACCAACATTTAGAACAGGCATATAGCCTAGTGAAAATTGTATTCATTGACTTCAGTAGCACTTCAGTAGCACTTCAGTAGCACACAAACTGGTGAATGTGGGTGTCACCTCTCTACTGGCGATAAACTGGTGAATTTGGGTGTGAAGTTCAACTCCGCCATCTCTATATCTAGAACAGTTGATACGGGAGCCCCTCAAGGTTGCGTACTTTCACCGATACTGTACACAAACGATTGTCAAGCCTCTGACGCAGCCCACAAGTTTTTAACAAAATATACAGATGACACCGCTGTCGTGGGTTTCCTCGACCCAGACCAAGCCTGATGGGAGGGTGAGGGTTAGGGTCGTGGTGTTACTGCCCTTCAGCCTGGGGAGGGGGATGGGAGAGTGAGGGTGAGGGTCGTGGTGCTGTCGCCCTTCAGCCTGGGGAGGAGGGGGGATGGGAGAGTGAGGGTTAGGGTCATGGTGCTGTCGCCCACCAGGGACTCATAGGAACTGTGACCAAGCCTGATGGGAGAGTGAGGGTTAGGGTCATGGTGTTACCGCCCTTCAGGGCCTAATAGGACCAAGCCTCTCCAAGGTTTCAGGGCCTCATAGGAACCGTGAAGCCTGGGGAGGGGGGATGGGAAACCAAGCCTCTCCAAGGTTTCAGGGCCTCATAGGAACCGTGAAGCCTGGGGAGGGGGGATAGGAGACCAAGGTCCTCCAAGGTTTCAGGGCCTCATAGGAACCGTGAAGCCTGGGGAGGGGGGATAGGAGACCAAGGTCCTCCAAGGTTTCAGGGCCTCATAGGAACCGTGAAGCCTGGGGAGGGGGGATAGGAGACCAAGCCTCTCCAAGGTTTCAGGGCCTCATAGGAACCGTGAAGCCTGGGGATGGGGGGAGAGTGAGGGTTAGAGTCGTGGTGTTACCACCCTTCAGCCTGGGGAGGGGGGATGGGAGACCAAGCCTCTCCAAGGTTTTTGACAGAGAATAAGCTACATTTAGCCAGTGGTGTGCAGATAACTTTCTTGAATTAAACCTTAAGAAAACAAAAAGAGATTGAAATTGATTTCAGAAGGAATGAAATACTAATTGGTATTTTACAGGACAATACTCATCCCATTCACTCAAAACTCATCCTTCTAAAACGTGAAAGCATTTTACAGGACAGTACTCATCCCCTTCACTAAAAACTCATCCTTCTAAAACGTGAAAGCATTTTACAGGACAATACTCATCCCATTCACTCAAAACTCATCCTTCTAAAACGTGAAAGCATTTTACAGGACAGTACTCATCCCATTCACACAAAACTCATCCTCCTAAAACTTGAAAGGCATTTTACAGGACAGTACTCATCCCCTCCACTGAAAACGGAGTGACAGCAGCAGCAGACAAGGGGAAAGATTCTTCTTTAAAAGAAGATCAGAACAGATAGATATGGGGACTCTTTTATTGGGGCGGCAGGGTAGCCTAGTGGTTAAAACCCCCGAGCTGACAAGGTACAAATCTGTCGTTCTGCCCCTGAACAGGCAGTTAACCCACTGTTCCCAGGCTGTCATTGAAAATAAGAATTTGTTCTTAACTGTTCTTGCCTAGTTAAACAAAGGTAAAATAATAATAGATATATAATAATAGATAGTCTGTTGGTTCCTCCAGTATAAATCATATTGCGCTTTCAACTTTAAATGTGAAAGTGCAATATTATTTTGTGTAGTTCCTGTGCTTTCATGTTTAATGTACTGTCTTTTTAAGCACATGACCAAATGAATGTCAGGGCGAGGATTAGGGGAGAGAACAGGGAGAGCAAGGTCGAGTAGTCATTGGAAAGCTGTTGTATATTTAAGCAATAAGGCCTAACGGAGTGTGGTATATGGCCAATATACCATTGCTTAGGGCTGTTCTTATGCACGACGCAACACGGAGTGCCTGGACACTGCCCATAGTCGTGGTATATTGGCCATATACCACAAACCCCAGAGTTGCCTTATTGCTATTATAAACTGGTTACCAATGTAAATTAGAGCAGTGTAAGTAAACGTGTTGTCATACCTGTGGTATACAAACAGGCAAAGCGTCAATACAGGACTAAGATTGAATCCTACTACATGGGCTCTGATGCTCGTTGGATGTGGCAGTACTTGTAAACTATTACAGACTACAAAGGGAAGCAAAGCCACGAGCTGCCCAGTGACATGAACCTACCAGACGAGCTAAATTACTTCTATGCTTGCTTCGAGGCAAGCAACACTGGAAGCATGCATGAGAGCATCAGCTGTTCCGGATGACTGTGTGATCACGCTCTCCATAGCCGATGTGAGTAAGACCTTTAAACATTGACAAGGCCGCAGGGCCAAACAGATTACCAGGACGTGTACTCCGAGCATGCGCTGACCAACTGGCAAGTGTCTCCACTGACATTTTATTACGAGTGGATTATCCACTCGCCAACTAATTCTCACCAAGCACCCGGATCTGTAGCCCCTGTATCGGTGTCTCCTCTTCGTGAGAATGACGGGGATTTGTGTCTGGTCCGGGAGGAGACGTAAATCTTTCCCTCCAATTGTTTAAATAAAAGGTCTGCGTCCAGTCCGGTGATTAGTTGCTGTTTCCGATGTTCAAAATCTATTTTCTGTCATAAGAGACGGTGGCAGAAATATTACGTAAAATAAAAAGTTTACAAACAAAACGGAAAAAAAACTGAATAGCACGATTGGTTAGGAGCCCGTAAAACAGTAACAGCCTCCAGTGCCAATTACACTGAGTGGGTTACACTGAGTGGGTCAGTTATCCTGCTTTTGTGGAGAAACCACTGAGTGGGTTAAACTGAGTGGGTTACACTGAGTGGGTGACACTGAGTGGGTTACACTGAGTGGGTCAGTTATCCTGCTTTTGTGGAGAAACCATTGAGTGGGTTACCCTGAGTGAGTTACACTGAGTGGGTTACACTGAGTGGGTCAGTTATCCTGCTTTTGTGGAGAAACCACTGAGTGGGTTACACTGAGTGGGTTACACTGAGTGGGTCAGTTATCCTGCTTTTGTGTCGAATCCACTGCGCTGTTTCAGGCGTAACGTTTACGGTCATGTTGCAGCCGTGTGTAGGAGGGAGATTCCAAAATGTGGGAAGTGTGCAGGAGGTCATGGGACAGAGGATTGTGCCCTTTCTGTGGATAAAGTTGTGTGAGTCAACTGTAGGGGTGCCAGTGTTGCTGGGGATTGGAAGTGTCTGGTGGGAGAGAGGCAGGTTGAGGTGGCTAGAATCAGAGTAGTGCAGAAGGTGTCATGCTGAGGCAGTGAAGAGAAAGTAGTCTATATCTAGCGTATAGACTTCTACAGTATATAGATTTCATTTCCCTTATTCATCTAGACTTGGCACAGAGTTAGGGGTACGTACTTTGCATAGAGTTAGGGGTACGCGTTTGGCATAGAGTTAGGGGTACGCACTTGGCATAGAGTTAGGGGTACGCACTTGGCATAGAGTTAGGGGTACGTACTTGGCACAGAGTTAGGGGTCGTACTTGGCATAGAGTTAGGGGTACGTACTTGGCATAGAGTTAGGGGTACGTACTTGGCATAGAGTTAGGGGTACGTACTTGGCATAGAGTTAGGGGTCGTACTTGGCATAGAGTTAGGGGTACGTACTTGGCATAGAGTTAGGGGTACGTACTTGGCATAGAGTTAGGGGTACGTACTTGGCATAGAGTTAGGGGTCGTACTTGGCATAGAGTTAGGGGTACATACTTGGCATAGAGTTAGGGGTACATACTTGGCACAGAGTTAGGGGTACGTGTTTGGCACAGAGTTAGGGGTCGTACTTGGCACAGAGTTAGGGGTACGCGTTTGGCATAGAGTTAGGGGTACGTGTTTGGCATAGAGTTAGTGGTACATATTTGGCATAGAGTTAGGGGTACGTACTTGGCATAGAGTTAGGGGTACGTGTTTGGCATAGAGTTAGGTGCGTACTTGGCATAGAGTTAGGGGTACGTACTTGGCATAGAGGATTAGAGTCACATTACTTGGCATAGAGTTAGGGAATGCGTACTTGGCATAGAGTTAGGGGTACGTACTTGGCATAGAGTTAGGGTACGTACTTGGCATAGAGTTAGGGGTCGTACTTGGCATAGAGTTAGGGGTGCGTACTTGGCATAGAGTTAGGGTACGTACTTGGCATAGAGTTAGGGAGGTACGTACTTGGCATAGAGTTAGAAATCGTACTTGGCATAGAGTTAGGGGTACATACTTGGCATAGAGTTAGGGGTACATACTTGGCACAGAGTTAGGGGTGCGTGTTTGGCACAGAGTTAGGGGGTCGTACTTGGCACAGAGTTAGGGTGCGCGTTTGGCATAGAGTTGGGGGTACGTGTTTGGCATAGAGTTAGTGGTACATATTTGGCATAGAGTTAGGGGTACGTACTTGGCATAGAGTTAGGGGAACGTGTTTGGCATAGAGTTAGGGGTACGTACTTGGCATAGAGTTAGGGGAATGCGTACTTGGCATAGAGTTAGGGTACGTACTTGGCATAGAGTTAGGGGTACGTACTTGGCATAGAGTTAGGGAATGCATTACTTGGCATAGGTTAGGGGTACGTACTTGAGCGTAGAGTTAGGGGTACGTACTTGGCGTAGGGTTAGGGGTACGTACTTGAGCGTAGAGTTAGGGGTACGTACTTGGCGTAGAGTTGAGAATGCGTACTTGGCGTAGGGTGGGAATGCGTACTTGGCGTAAGTTAGGGTACGTACTTGGCGTAGAGTTAGGGGTACGTACTTGGCGTAAGGATTGAGTACATTACTTGTAGCACCAGATTAGGGGTACGTACTTGGCATAGAAGTTAGGGGTACGTACTTGGCATAGAGTTAGGGGTACGTGTTTGGCATAGAGTTAGGGGTACGTGTTTGGCATAGAGTTAGGGGTACGTACTTGGCATAGAGTTAGGGGTACGTACTTGGCATAGAGTTAGGGGTACGTACTTGGCATAGAGTTAGGGGTACGTGTTTGGCATAGAGTTAGGGGTACGTACTTGGCATAGAGTTAGGGGTACGTGTTTGGCAATGAGTTAGGGGTACGTACTTGGCATAGAGTTAGGGGTACGTGTTTGGCATAGAGTTAGGGGTACGTACTTGGCATAGAGTTAGGGGTACGTACTTGGCATAGAGTTAGGGGTACGTACTTGGCATAGAGTTAGGGGTACGCGTTTGGCATAGAGTTAGGGGTCGTATTTGGTATAGAGTTAGGGGTACGTACTTGGCGTAGGCCTTCTCCAGCAGGGCGCTCCAGAACTCGTTCCTCTCAGCAGACTTGGTGAACACCAGCTGGTTGTTGAAGGTGGGGATGCGGTCGTCAATGACAACGTCAACCCAGTCGCCATAGCGCCAGAACTTGGTGGAGGAAAAGATGTGCCATGCAGGAAAAGACACGGTTGAAGACATTTGACAGGAGTTGATAATGTATTGTAATCAGGGTCTGGGGGGTTGATTTCAGTTCAATTCAGTCAAGCACACCCGGAATGCCTATCCCACTTTTGAGGAAATTCAATTTCAGTTCCATATGTCAGTGTACTTCCTGAACTCACTGACTTGAAATGGAATTGAGCCCTTCCCTGATTACAATACAACATAGAAATAGTCTACGGTTTGTAAAATGCGTTATTGTTTCTAGTTATCTAATAATGAGGGTTGTTTTGATTGGTGAGTTTCTGACCTGGAAGTGGAAGATTCCTCCATATCCCTCGAGTAGCTCTGATCCTGAGGTATGACCCGGTAGAGAAGCTTCTCATTCAGAGTCAGACAGGCTATAGCAGCCAGCAGCCAGCAGTCACCTTTGGAAAAACGCAGTGAGACACACACCAATAACATAGTTGTGCATTTGTATAACAACAACACTGTGATGTGAATCTAAAAATACCGATACAATATTTTCAGCCAGCAGTCACCCACACACACACACACACACACACACACACACACACACACATCATCATGCACTTACACACAATGATCACAGTCAATGAAGACAGTCAACAACACAGTCAATGATTCTTGTAAAATGTACACAGCATGTAAAATCATTGTTCTCTGAAATACATTACAGTTGATTGGAGTTAATGGACGGAAGCTGTCATTTTCCCCCTTATTGTTTGACTGAGTAGTGGCCATCATCCCATTGGTTGTCAGTGGCCACCATCCCGATGGTTGTCAGTGGCCACCATCCCATTGGTTGTCAGTGACCATCATCCCATTGGTTGTCAGTGGCCATCATTCCATTGTGGTTGTCATTGGCCATCATCCCATTGGTTGTCAGTGGCCATCATTCCATTGG
>NW_027001323.1:0-7621 GCF_036934945.1 Oncorhynchus masou masou
CTCAATCTTTTGTCTAATACCTGGTCTAAGACTGCTCCCTTTCAATTGCTGCAATGGTTATGCATGAGACCGACCGGCTCGATTCGGTCTCATATATCAACATTTAAAATGGTGTTTTTTACATTGGATTAAAGTAGAGATTCAGAGCTACAACATGGTAGATCACTATAGTTGGGGAACAATGGGAAAGTTATTCTGTTTTGAAAGTTGATCAACTTGAAACCCCACCTTTGAGAAAATGGCCCTTGAATGGTTTGGTTCACTGACTGGACTCTTCTTTGTCTATTCATCCTCTTAAGACTTCATCTCTTTAAGGATTCACTGAGAGGCCATGTGCTAAACACACGCTATATCGAATCAAACCTACATTTGTTCGTCACACGCACAGGATTCAGAAGGTGTAAACGGTACACTGAAATGTTTACTTGCCTAGTAGCAATATAAAAAACAGACAGTGTCCCGATAAAATGTTTCAAATTGTTTTTATTATAATATGATCTACAGTATATACACATATATATTATATGTTGCTAATAATTATCAGATGACTCTTATCCAGAAACAGTTGTCTAAATTGATGGGTTATGTGAAAGAAATGCTATAATCACCCCTCAGACACATCTAGCTAAGTGGATGGGTCACTACTGTCCAGACATGTTCATGAAATACAATAGATGGCTGTAACCACCCCCAGACACACCTGGCTAATATGATGGATCATTTAAGAAATCCAGCCGAAGTGGAGTCTTTTGTTTAGACATGTAGCTAGCTAGCTAAACAATAAACAGGGATAACCCCAACTCATACTATTACCAATACAAACATTGTCATAACTGTAGTTTGAATCTGCAGGTAAGTAAAGCTAACACACTAGGATCAATGTTACAAGCTAACAAGACAACCTTGTTTGGCGTTGTGTCGTCCAGGTGACGTGTGTCGTCCAGGTGACGTGTGTCGTCCAGGTTTTTTCCAACTGATCTGTCGATCTGTTTTTCCGACTGATCTGTCGATCTGTTTTTCCGACTGATCTGTCGATCTGTTTTTCCGACTGATCTGTCGATCTGTTTTTCCGACTGATCTGTCGATCTGTTTTTCCAACTGATCTGTCGATCTGTTTTTCCAACTGATCTGTCGATCTGTTTTTCCAACTGATCTGTCGATAGCTAAATTCAGGGCGTCAATGTTGTGAAAAGTATGTCAGGACCCGGTTTCGAACCTGGGTCTCCGGAGTGAGAAACAGTCACTTAACCAACTGAGCCACGAATAGACAGCAGAACCCAGAAGATGAGGCAGACACAGCAGTACTTAAGACGGTGTATTTAATAAAGAAAAAATCCTAAAATGCAAAAAATGGCAAATCCAAAAGGTGGTAGGAAAAACACAAAAAGACCTCAAAAGAAACTCACCAAAAAATAAACAAAAACAAAAAACAGAATACCACAAGAACTTCACCCGGAATCGACAAGAGTACACAGAACACTAGGGCAGGGTGCTAACATACAAACACAGAGCACAGAACTGAGGGAAACAAAGGGTTTAAATACAATCAGGGGAAACGAGACACAGGTGCAAATAATAATGGGGATCAAGGGAAAAACATAGGGACAAAAAGCACAATGGGGACATCTACTGACCAAAACCCGGAACAACCCTGGCCAAATCCTGACAGAATCCCCCCTAGGAACGGCTCCTGACGTTCCTACCAGCTCTCTCAGGGTGGAGGACCCTGAACTGACGAATGAGGTCAGGGTCCAGGATGTCTTTGGCAGGAACCCAGGAGCGCTCCTCAGGACCGTAGCCTTCCCAGTCCACCAGATACTGCCAGGACCGCTGCACCCGGCGGGAATCCAGTATCCGGTGGACGGTATAAGCCGGCTGGCCTCCAATGACACGAGGCGGAGGGGAGGTCTGTCTGCCGGGACAAGGGGAGAAAAACAACAGGTTTTAACAATGACACATGAAATGTGGGATTAATCTTAAGGGATCTGGGTAAGTGTAGGCGATAAGAAACTGGGTTAACTCTCCTGGCAACCTTGAAGGGACCGATGTATTTTTGGGACAGCTTGCGAGACTCCACCCGTAGAGGTAAGTCTCTTGTGGAAAGCCAGACTCTCTGGCCGGGGCGCAGGGTAGGCCCGGGACGGCGACGTCTGTTGGCTTGTTGTTGATACCTCTGTGAGGAACGCATCAGATTAAGACGGGTCTTCCTCCACATAAGCCGACAGCGTGCCTGACGAACCTCAAGGCTGAAGGCACTCTGACTTCTGCCTCCTGGTCCGGGAACAATGGAGGAGCATAGCCAAACTGACACTCGTAAGGGACATACCAGTGGAGGAGGAGCGCAAGGTGTTGTGCGCGTATTCGGCCCAAACAATAAAGGATGACCATGTGGACGGGTTGTCACGAGTCATACATCGGAGGGTGGTTTCCAGCTCTTGATTCATCCTCTCTGTTTGGCCGTTGGACTCCGGATGGTACCCTGAAGATAGACTGGCAGAAGCCCCCATGAGTTGGCAGAAGGCCTTCCAAAACCTTGAGGCGAACTGGGGACCTCTGTCAGAAACTCATCTTGAGGAATGCCCGAAGACTCAGAACACATGATTAATTACCAACTCAGCCGTTTCCTTCTTGGCAGGTAACTTAGGTCAGAGGACGAACCTGGCCTTCTTTGAAAAGCCTCGGTATGACTAGTATAGTAGTGGTACATGGGATGGAGGAAGTCAGTAATAAAGTCCAATAGAGATATGGGACCAGGATCTGTGGGGAACAGGTAAAGGGTGAAGGAGTCCTTGAGGGCGGAGGTGAAAGATTTGCCCTGGCCTTTTACAGGAGGCAGGCATTGACGAAAGTGGCGACGTCTTCTCTTATGGTAGGCCACAGAACTTACGCTGGATGAGCTCAGGTGCGACCTACGCCGGATGACAGGTGAGGCAGTGCACCCCACAGAGGATCTGGTCTCCACACCTTGGGGACAAACAACCGATTGGCAGGGCCTCCTTTAGGGTCCGGTTCGCTAGCTTGAGCACGTCTCACGGTATCCTCAACTTGCCACGAGATCGGAGCCACAATCTGGCAGGGAAGGGACAGGCATGTCCGTGTCATCTTCGAATGGCAGGAGCGTAGACTCGGGACAGGGCATCCGGTTTGAGATTCTTCACCCGGGCCGATAGGTGAGGATAAACTGGAATCGATTGAAGAAAAGAGACCATCTAGCGCACATATGTCAGAGTCAAGGCCCGCGGGCCACATCCGGCCCGCGAGAAGGTTTTTTACGGCCCCTGGGATGATCTTGATTTATTATTAGAACCGGCCCGCAGACCGCAGCAAGCCGGCAGCCCGCAGATCTTTTACACGCACCAATACTACATTTCCCACAATGCAACGGTGACGCACCGAGCAGTAGGCTGCTTCATTTCAATATTTATTGGCACAGCAGTCGTCAGCATCACAGTAAAATTAACTTTCAGATACCCTCAAAAATGGCAAAACGGAAGGTGGACACTGAGAACCGGGGTTTCAAACAAGGTGGGAGTCGGAGTATATGTTCACGGAGGTAGCTGGAAAACCTGTGTGTCTTCTGTGTGGAGAAAGTGTGGCGGTACTGAAAGAGTATAATCTGAGACGACATTATGAAACGAAACACGCGGACAAAAACAAGAATATGGACATGGAACAAAGGCTACAAAAGGCAGAGGAATTAAAACGAGGCCTCAAATCTCGACAGGCTCTGTTCAAAAAAGCCAAATCACAAGGCCAGGCTGCTGTCAAGGCCAGTTTTATTTTGGCAGAAGAGATCGCTAAATCAGCCCGGCCATTTACGGAGGGGATTTCATCAAAAACTGCATGATTAAAGTTTGTGACGAAGTTTGCCCAGAAAAAAGGCAACTCTTTTTAAATGTGAGTCTGAGCAGAAACACCATTGCCGAGAGAGTAGACCAGTTGTCCATCAATCTAAAAGAGCAGCTTGTGAAAAAGGGAAAAGATTTCATTGCATATTCCTTGGCTGTGGATGAGAGCACCGACATTTCTGACATTGCCCAGTTGTCAATTTTCATCCGCGGAGTGGACTCCAGCCTAAGCGTGACAGAGGAGTTTTTGGCTTTACGTCCTATGCATGGCACAACTACGGGGCATGATTTGTATGAAGAGGTGTCAAGATGTGTAAATGAGATGGAGCTGCCTTGGGAAAAACTCGTGGGTTTGACAACCGACGGAGCACCTGCGATGTGTGGACACAGGAGCGGACTGGTGGCGAAGATACGGGAAAAGATGCAAGAGGAAAACGCGACAGGTGAGCTGACAGCTTATCATTGTATCATACACCAGGAAGCGTTGTGCGGTAAAGCCTTGAAAATGGAGCATGTAATGAGCATCATCACGCGCACAGTTAACTTTATCAGAGCCAAAGGTTTGAATCACCGCCAGTTCAAGGCATTTCTGACGGAGTTAGAAACGGAGCATGGTGATTTGCCTTATCACACAGAGGTGCGATGGCTAAGCCAGGGAAAGGTGCTTCAAAGATGTTTCGAGCTTCGTGAGGAACAAAGTGTTGTTTTTGATTAATAGATTTTTGCACTTTATTTTATTGTATTTCAATCCAATTATATTTTAAAAATATTTCAGTTGAGTGGATGATAGAAAATTGCTATTATTGTTTTTTTCTTTGAAGTAAATTTAGCCCACTTTTGCTAAAATAGAAAATATAGGCTACTGATGGTGCCTTGAATACCGGTTTCTTTCATTTAATGTTCATGTTATGGGGATTTTTATATAAAGGAAATTTGTCTTTTGTGTCTGTTGAAAATTAAAGATTACTGACAGAGCCATAAGAAAATATTGCTTTATTTATCTGATCATATTGGAATATATTTGTTAGGTTTTCAGTAGGTTCAATTAGGTTCACTAGACTATATGCGTCATTTAAAAATTTTTCAATGAACATTCGAACAGTCCGGCCCTCGGCTTGTAGCTAAATTTTTTATTTGGCCCTCCGTCCATTTGACAGTGACACCGTGATCTAGCTTGTCTAGCGGGTGAGAAGCCCTCGAGCCAGTGTCTCCATTCCTTCAATGCCATCTAACCGCTAGGAGTTCACGATCCCCCACATCGTAGTTCCTCTCAGTCGGGGTAAGCCGTGGTGTGAGAAGAAAGCGCACGGATGAAGCTTCTTGTCTTCACCCTCTGAGACAGGACAGCTCCAACACCAACCTCTGATGCGTCTACCTCCACCACAAATGGTTCATCCGTAGTCGGTAGTATCAGGATGGGAGCAGAGAGAACGCGCTGCTTGAGTCCTTGGAAGGCCGTCTCAGCTTCTCTTCCCCACAAAACCTTGCATTGCCACCCTTGGTTAAAGCTGAGAGAGGGGTTGCCACTCAAGCTGAAGTTCTTGATGAACTTGCGGTAAAAGTTTGTGAAGCCCAGGAAACGCTGAACTTCCTTAACGGATTTGGGGGTGGGCCAATCCGCTACGCCCCTACCTTCCTGGGGTCCATTTGGACTCGACCGGGTTCCACTACAAATCCCAGGAATTGTACTCGGGATGAATGGAATTCACATTTTTCCGGCTTAACGTACAGATGGCTGTCCAGGAGGCGTTTGAGTACTTGTCTGACATGCTTAGTGTGTTCTTGAAGGAGCTCGAAAAGATGAGGATGTCATCCAAGTAAACGAACACAAATATGTTAAGCATATCCCTAAGCACATCGTTTATGAGCGCTGGAACACCGCTGGGCGTTGGTCAGGCCGAAGGGCATCACCAAGTATTCATAGTGACCAGTAGGCGTGTTGAAAGCGGTCTTCCACTCGTCACCAGGTCTGATCCGCACAAGATGGTATGCGTTCCGCAGGTCAAGCTTAGTGAAAACAACTGCTTCCTGGAGCAGCTCAAGGCTGTGGCCATAAGGGGTAGCGGGTAACGGTTACGGACGGTTATGGCATTGAGTCCCCCGTAGTCGATGAAGGACGTAATCCACCGTCTTTCTTGGCCACAAAGAAAAACCCTGCTCCCGCCGGGGAGGTGGATGGACGCATGAGGCCTGCTTCCAGAGCGTCCTTGATGTAGGTATCCATAGCAGCTCGTTCGGGTGGAGATAGGGAAAAGATCCGACCCCTGGGGGCAAGTGCCCGGAAACAGGTCGATGGGGCAATCGTAAGGTCTATGGGGTGGTAGCATGGTGGCCCTCTGTTTGCTAAACACCAGTTTGAGGTCATGGTAACACTCGGGAACTCGGGTCAGGTCGATGGATTCTAAAGACTCGGGAGTAGAACTCGGGAATTCTGGAAAATACAAGTAGCTTGGCACGTAGGACCCCACTGCTTGATAGTGCCCACAGACCAGTCGATGTGAGGGTTATGGCTGTGAAGCCAGGGGTATCCAAGGACGAGAGGGAACTCGGAACAGGAGATCAAATGAAAGTTCATCAATTCCTGGTGTTGTGAAACTGAAAGTCGCAAGGAGGTAGTGACATGAGTGACAAGTCCAGATCCCAAAGGGCTTCCATCCAATGTAGTAACCCTCATGGGTCACTTAGAGGTTCAGAGGGAACGCCATTCTCCTTCGCCCAGACACCATCCATGAAGTTACCTGCGGCTCCAGAGTCTACCAAGGCTTGAAGGTGAAGCTTGTGGTTGTCCCAGGAGAGGGTGACTGGAATGAGCAGACGGAGTTGGACGGATGGGAGGAGGGTTATGTTTCCTGTTACAGTTCCCCCCGGTCTGTACGGGACAGAGCGTTTCCTGGAGCCCGGACACGTGGAACGGAAATGGCCCGGTTTGCCGCAATATAGACAGCGCGTCTCATCCGGGGCGGTCTCTCTCAGCCTGGGAGATGCGTCCAATCTGCATGGGTTCCGGTGGAGCCAGGCGATGATAAAGGTGGGGACTCGGAGCTGGGACTGATAGGGGCTAGAGGTCTACGGTTGAGTTCTCTCTCAGACGCTGGTCAATGTGTGAGGCCAACTTGATCAGGACTCGAGATTGTCCGGTGGTTCCCGAGTGGCCAGTTCATCTTGGATAGTGTCGGAAAGGCCTTTCAGAAAGCACACCGTGAGCGCCTCGTTGTTCCAGCCACTCGCTGCTGCCACCGTGCGGAACTGGATGGCATAGTCCGTCACGCTGCGCCAACCTTGATGGAGAGTCAGGAGCTCTTGCTGAACCAGGGCGGCTTCGTGGCGTTGGACAGTCTCCTGGTGGTGGGACAGCGTGGCAAAAGGTCCTGGGAACTGGCTGCCTCTGGGTTCATTTTTGGAAATGTGTTTCTGTCAGGACCCGGTTTCAGACCTGGGTCTCCGGAGTGAGAAACAGTCACTTAACCAACTGAGCCACAATAGACAGCAGAACCCAGAAGATGAGGCAGACACAGCAGTACTTAAGACGGTGTATTTAATAAAGAAAAAATCCTAAAATACAAAAAATGGCAAATCCAAAAGGTGGTAGGAAAAACACAAAAAGACCTCAAAGAAACTCACCAAAAATAAACAAAAACAAAAAACAGAATACACAAGAACTTCACCCGGAATCGACAAAATTACACAGAACACTAGGGCAGGTGCTAACATACAAACACAGAGCACAGAACTGAGGGAAACAAAGGGTTTAAATACAATCAGGAAACAGACAC
>NW_027001324.1:0-7620 GCF_036934945.1 Oncorhynchus masou masou
ATTTGCATGAGTTATGTTACGAGTCTCATTACCATCCCCCCTAGACTGTCGGGCCAAAAGGGATTCGTAACAGACATGTTCACATTAGACATGTTCACATTAGACATGCTCACATTAGACATGCTCACATTAGACATGCTCACATTAGACATGTTCAGACATGTTTATATTAGACATGCTCATATTAGACATGTTTATATTAGACATGCTCATATTAGACATGTTTATATTAGACATGCTCATATTCGACATGTTTATACTCACATTAGACATGTTCATGCATATTTCGTATTAGACATATTCGCCCTTATTTCATGAACATGTTCATACATGTTCATATTAGACATGTTCATATTAGACATGTTCATACATGTTCATATTAGACATGTTCATACATGTTCATATTAGACATGTTCATACATGTTCATATTAGACATGTTCATACATGCTCATATTAGACATGTTCATATTAGACATGTTCATACATGTTCATATTAGACATGTTCATACATGTTCATATTAGACATGTTTATACATGTTCACATTAGACATGTTCATATTAGACGTATTCATTAGACATATTCATTAGACATGTTTATATTAGACATGTTTATAATGAACATGTCATATTAGACGTTTATATTAGGATATGTTCATATGTTCATATATTAGACATGTTCATACATGTTCATATTAGACATGTTTATATTAGACATGCTCATATTAGACATGTTTATATTAGACATGCTCATATTAGACATGTTCATATTAGACATGTTTATATTAGACATGTTCATATTAGACATGTTTATATTAGACATGTTATATTAGACATGTTCATATTAGACATGTTCATATTAGACATGTTATATTAGACATGTTTATATTAGACATGTTATATTAGACATGCTCATATTAGACATGTTTATATTAGACATGCTCATATTAGACATGTTCACATTATTTATAACAGACATCATGGAATCATTTGTTTTATTCATGTCGATATGTTGATTGGTGCATAGAAACAATATAACACAAGGTTATTAGCTGTTTTTAGTTCAAACTAGAGAAACAATACCAAGCAGTCAGCCCTGCCTCTTTAGGCTGTACAGTGTTTGACATTTACTTTTTTTTTTCAAACATTGGAGTAAAACAAGCTTTCTGATGGGTATGACAGTTGAAGTAAGCTCATGAGGCATTTATACAGGACATTATATTCTTCTAGAATCAATGGGTATATATAGAAATCATTTATAAGTAAAAAATGGATGTAGCAACTAAGCATTCTAGTTTTAAATTAAGAAAAGCTGAGGTTTGTCAATCTGAACAAAGCATACTGCACACCCACATAGAACTGTGTACAGTATATGGTTAATCTGACAATTCATGCACACCAGTTTTAATCTCTTAACCACTTTCTTCATATATTGAGTCATTGAAAATCTAAATTACAAATGTGTATATAAAATCATTGAAGTCAAATTCTTGGGTTTACAGTAATCTAGTCTGTTTGGTTGATTCTTGTTTCCTCTGGATTCTTTTCCAAAATGATTTCCCTGTCAAAAACAGGTCAAGGTCAGTCATGGACAACAGTTTTTATGCACAATTTAACCCATTTGCTCACTGTAAGACAAACCTGAAGACCTGTGCCTGCTTCCGGAAATGTCTCAGTTTGTCAATTTCCTGAGCCAGTCTCCTCAAGTCATCTCCCTCGAGGGCCGGCAGGGTAGGTTCCTGTTGGAATCAGTTTACAATAGGTCCCTCAAACTTGAATATCTGTCTCTACTGTGTCCTCCATACCACTGACTGGTATGAGACAGGGAAAGCTGGTTCAGTGTTTGACTAATAGCACAAAGGCTATGCCGCTCAGGTGTGTATACATGCGAATGTGTGTTTGTGTGCGCGTGTGTGTCTACTCACGTCCCCATCACTAAGGCCCGATTCCAACAGCCCACTGAGCGCATCCACATTGTCATGACAAGCGGTGGTACCCGACCCCAGTTTGGTGAGCCAGTTTCTTCAGAAAGTCATTGGCTGAGCTGTCAGAAGTTTAATAGTGGGTCGTAGTAAGCATCATCGTGTAATAGATTAAATGTACAAATCAATCAATGTACAATCATACAGTCAGACCTGTCTGTGCAGTTGAATGAGACAGTGTGGATAGTAATGTGGTTCCCTGTGGTCCAGTCTCTCCGTCTTTCTGCACCAGGCTGCAGCTGGAATCTGGCTTCCCATCACTCAGCAGGTACAGAGCCCACACTGTCCCCAAACCCCACAGCCAGTCTGAGGAGCATACATACAGAGGTTATAACATGACATATATAAATATAATTGGTTAACATGACATATGCCATGTACCAAGAACAGCAGGTACAGGCCCACACTGTCCCCAAACCCACAGCCAGTCTGAGGCATACATACAAGAGGTTATAACATGACATATATAAATATAATTGGTTAACATGACATATGCCATGTTGCCAAGAACAGCAGTTACAGGCTCACACTATCCTCCTAACCCTCAGCCAGTCTGGGCAACATACATACGGAGGTTATAACATGACATAGCCAGTTACTACTTAAACCCGTCACCTGCAGGGCCTCCAGAGTGTTGGTTCCCCCATGGGTGTTGAGCTGATATGCCCACTGCACCGCGTCGCGGCATGCCTCCTCTGTAGGCTCCTGCAGTGCCGGACGCCACGCCTTCACCCCCTCGGAGAACGCCAGCAGAGAGAACCTGGGACACAGTCAGAGAGGGTGTCTGGGGTTAGATATGACAATAACCAATGGGTGTCTGTGGAGCAGGGGTGAGATGGTTATATGAACATAATGAACCTAAGTTACAGTGGTAACAATCACAGAACTAGAATAAGATTGTATTTATATTTCTACTGTCACCATTGCCTGTAATTTCCCTCTATGAAACAGACAGGTGGATAGAAAGAGAAACGTGAGCCTGTTTGTCTAGGCCAACACAGACTTCCCTTTTCATTCTTTTTCTGGGATAGTCAACAGTGGAAGTGTCCAGGGGTAAGGAAAGATTTTAGGTTTAGTTTACCTGACTGTGTTGTGATGCAGCTGTTCCCAGATGAGAGAGGCCAGCTTGGTCTTCAGCTCCCCCAGGCAGGGAGCCATGGAGCCGGACACATCAGCAGCACCCACCTCCCTCTCCAGCACCGCCCCAAACACACGCCTGCTACCTGGGGAAAAGTGAGCGGAAGGAGCCAGACACTGAGGTTCCTTCAACCTTCAATCGGGCATTCATAGATATTCCAGTATTTTGGTACCATATAATTAGAATGACTAGAACAGAGACAGACAAGATACAGAGACAGTGACAGAGACATAGAGCGAGGCATACCGGAGAGCAGCCATTGCAGCCTCTGCATGTAGCAGCGCAGCAGGAGTCTCTCAGTCTGAGTAAGGTACTGTTTTAACTCTCCCGGAGTCAGCTGCAGGTGCTTCACCATCCCCTGAAACAACCACAGACAAAGAGAGACATGAGGCTCAGACCAGCATGGGAGTGGATAGATAGCTGGTTGGATAAGCTGATATCTTTATTATTTATAATCAAATGTAATTATTGTTTTAGCCAGTTGGCCGCAATGGACATTTGTACTCGTACTTGAACTTAGTTGCTAGTATTTTAATTTGTATTCATGCCAAAAGATGTTATTGAAGCCATTCTCCTCTGACTCACATTGATGTGGACACTGGGGGAAAGATGGAGCAGTATTTGGCAGACCTCTCTTGAGGACCGAAGGGACCAGCTTCTTATGATGTGTACAGTCAGTTCAGACACCAGCTTATAGATGTCAGCCTCTTAATGCTGAACCTCTTCAGCCACTACAGGCCAGGGCCAAGAGACATATGAAAAAATGTATCTTGGCCCCCCCACACACATTTTTAGCACATTGCCTTATCAGGCGACTTATAATTAGAGCATTTAAATAAGACGGCTGAGGTTAGATGAATAGATCAATCTAGAAGAAAAAGAAGCACACCTATTAGGCAAGGTGCTGGCTAGCGGAGTGGAAAACTTGAAAATAAAGGAGGGCCACACATTATGTGCGGCTCTCCTTTATTTTCAAGATGAATGCATATCTGATACCGCACATGTTTGGTCGAGCAGATCTCTTCCTGCTTTGGCAGAGTCACTAAGGGGATGGACTTTCGGACACTTTTAGGTTTGGGGTAAGACTTGAACACCACACCTAGGTCAAGACAAGAGGGGAAATACAATCACAACCCAAAAAGTCAACACGCACGCACTCGCTCACACACACACACACACACACACACACACACACACACACACACACACACACACACACACACACACACACACACACACACACACACACACACACACACACACACACACACACACACACACACACACACACACACACACACACACACACACACACACTTACCCAAGTTACCATCTTCCAGGTAGAACACAGACTGGGTGACCTGAGAAGGCTTCCTCTGCCTGGCTTTAGTATCTACTGGACCCCAACCAGTCATGGGCTGTACTGAACGAGACACAAGAAACAAACAAGGTAACTATATCATTTTTACATCATACAATCATTTAAACTTGAAAAAAACACTCATCCTTTGTATACAAACTATAAAAACATCTGCAGTTTTGTATTATCAAAACACAACAGTTCATCTCATGTGTGTATCCCTGGGAAAACAAACATTTTAAAAATAACAACAACAATAACAACAAGAAAGCTAGTCTGAGGTAAACGGGTAACGTTTTAGTAGAGGTCAAAAATATAGCCGAGTCATCCTTCATTCATTACACTGAGGGGATAAACCCTAACCCTGGCTGAAGGGGTGATGATGTACCTGAGGGGAGAATCCCTAACCCTGGCTGACGGGGTGATGATGTACCTGAGGGGAGAAACCCTAACCCTGGCTGACGGGGTGATGATGTACCTGAGGAGAATCCCTAACCCTGGCTGGCAGGGTGATGATGTACCTGAGGGGAGAAACCTAACCCTGGCTGGCGGGGGTGATGATGTACCTGAGGGGAGAAACCCTAACCCTGGCTGACAGGGGTGATGATGTACCTGAGGGGAAATCCCTAACCCTGGCTGACAGGGTGATGATGTACCTGAGGGGAGAAACCTAACCCTGGCTGACGGGGTGATGATGTACCTGAGGGAGAATCCTAACCCTGGCTGACGGGGTGATGATGTACCCTGAGGGGAGAATCCTAACCCTGGCTGACAGGGTGATGATGTACCTGAGGGGAGAAACCTAACCCTGGCTGGCCGGGGTGATGATGTACCTGAGGGGAGAAACCCTAACCCTGGCTGAAGGGGTGATGATGTACCTGAGGGGAGAAACCCTAACCCTGGCTGGCGGGGTGATGATGTACCTGAGGAGAAACCCTAACCCTGGCTGGGAGGGTGATGATGTACCTGAGGGAGAATCCTAACCCTGGCTGGCGGGGTGATGATGTACCTGAGGAGAATCCTAACCCTGGCTGACGGGGTGATGATGTACCTGAGGGAGAATCCTAACCCTGGCTGACAGGGTGATGATGTACCTGAGGGGAGAAACCCTAACCCTGGCTGGAAAGGGTGATGATGTACCTGAGGGAGAATCCCTAACCCTGGCTGCGAGTGATGATGTACCTGAGGAGAAGCCTAACCCTGGCTGAGATGATGTACCTGAGGAGAATCCCTAACCCTGGCTGACGGGGTGATGATGTACCTGAGGGAGAATCCCTAACCTGGCTGACGGGGTGATGATGTACCTGAGGAGAATCCTAACCCTGGCTGACGGGGTGATGATGTACCTGAGGGGAGAATCCCTAACCCTGGCTGACCAGGGTGATGATGTACCTGAGGGAGAATCCTAACCCTGGCTGACGGGGGTGATGATGTACCTGAGGGAGAAACCCTAACCCTGGCTGGCGGGGTGATGATGTACCTGAGGAGAATCCTAACCCTGGCTGACGGGGTGATGATGTACCTGAGGAAAACCCCTAACCCTGGCTGAAGGGGTGATGATGTACCTGACCCTAACCCTGGCTGGCCGGGATGAAAGGGAGAATCCCTAACCCTGGCTGACGGGGGTGATGATGTACCTGAGGGAGAATCCTAACCCTGGCTGACCTGAGGGTCCCCTAACTGGCTGGCTGATGATGATGTACCTGAGGGAGAAACCTAACCCAGCTGACGGGGTGATGATGTACCTGAGGGGAGAAACCTAACCTGGCTGGCAGGGTGATGATGTACCTGAGGAGAAACCCTAACCCTGGCTGACAGGGTGATGATGTACCTGAGGAGAAACCCTAACCCTGGCTGACGGGGTGATGATGTACCTGAGGAGAAACCCAACCTGGCTGACGGGGTGATGATGTACCTGAGGAGAAGCCTAACTGGCTGACGGGGTGATGATGTACCTGAGGGAGAAACCTAACCCTGGCTGAAGGGGTGATGATGTACCTGGGGAGAAACCCTAACCCTGGCTGACGGGGGGTGATGATGTACCTGAGGGAGAATCCCTAACCCTGGCTGACGGGGTGATGATGTACCTGAGGAGAATCCCTAACCCTGGCTGACGGGGTGATGATGTACCTGAGGAGAAACCCTAACCCTGGCTGACGGGGTGATGATGTACCTGAGGGAGAAACCTAACCCTGGCTGACAGGGTGATGATGTACCTGAGGGGAGAATCCTAACCCTGGCTGAGGGTGATGATGTACCTGAGGGGAGAATCCTAACCCTGGCTGAGGGTGATGATGTACCTGAGGGAGAATCCCTAACCCTGGCTGACGGGAGTGATGATGTACCTGAGGGGAGAATCCTAACCCTGGCTGAAGGGGTGATGATGTACCTGAGGAGAATCCTAACCCTGGCTGTGGGTGATGATGTACCTGAGGGGAGAATCCTAACCCTGGCTGACAGGGTGATGATGTACCTGAGGGAGAATCCCTAACCCTGGCTGACGGGGTGATGATGTACCTGAGGGGAGAAACCTAACCCTGGCTAACGGGGGTGATGATGTACCTGAGGAGCCTAACCCTGGCTGACGGGGTGATGATGTACCTGAGGGGAGAAACCCTAACCCTGGCTGAAGGGGTGATGATGTACCTGAGGGGAGAAACCCTAACCCTGGCTGACGGGGTGATGATGTACCTGAGGGGAGAAACCCTAACCCTGGCTGACAGGGTGATGATGTACCTGAGGGGAGAAACCCTAACCCTGGCTGAAGGGGTGATGATGTACCTGAGGGGAGAATCCCTAACCCTGGCTGACGGGGTGATGATGTACCTGAGGGGAGAAACCCTAACCCTGGCTGACGGGGTGATGATGTACCTGAGGGGAGAAACCCTAACCCTGGCTGACAGGGTGATGATGTACCTGAGGGGAGAAACCCTAACCCTGGCTGACGGGGTGATGATGTACCTGAGGGGAGAATCCCTAACCCTGGCTGACGGGGTGATGATGTACCTGAGGGGAGAAACCCTAACCCTGGCTGACGGGGTGATGATGTACCTGAGGGGAGAATCCCTAACCCTGGCTGACGGGGTGATGATGTACCTGAGGGGAGAATCTCTAACCCTGGCTGACGGGGTGATGATGTACC
>NW_027001325.1:5000-27500 GCF_036934945.1 Oncorhynchus masou masou
TTGTGTTCTAGATACCATCTGATCATGTTGTGTTCTAGATACCATCTGACCGTGTTGTGTTCTAGATACCATCTGACTGTGTTGTGTTCTAGATACCCACTGACCGTGTTGTGTTCTAGATACCATCTGACCGTGTTGTGTTCTAGATACCATCTGACTGTGTTGTGTTCTAGATACCCACTGACCGTGTTGTGTTCTAGATACCATCTGACCGTGTTGTGTTCTAGATACCATCTGACCGTGTTGTGTTGTAGATACCATCTGACCGTGTTGTGTTGTAGATACCATCTGATCGTCTAGATACCATCTGACCGTGTTGTGTTCTAGATACCATCTGACTGTGTTGTGTTCTAGATACCCACTGACCGTGTTGTGTTCTAGATACCATCTGACCGTGTTGTGTTCTAGATACCATCTGACCGTGTTGTGTTGTAGATACCATCTGACCGTGTTGTGTTGTAGATACCATCTGATCGTCTAGATACCATCTGACCGTGTTGTGTTCTAGATACCATCTGACCGTGTTGTGTTCTAGATACCATCTGACCGTGTTGTGTTCTAGATACCATCTGAACGTGTTGTGTTCTAGATACCATCTGACCGTGTTGTGTTCTAGATACCATCTGACCGTGTTGTGTTCTAGATACCATCTGACCGTGTTGTGTTCTAGATACCATCTGACCGTGTTGTGTTCTAGATACCATCTGAACGTGTTGTGTTCTAGATACCATCTGATCGTGTTGTGTTCTAGATACCATCTGACCGTGTTGTGTTCTAGATACCATCTGACCGTGTTGTGTTCTAGATACCATACATTACTGTAGATGTGAGAGATTCTAAAGGGCAGGAGACATCACATGTTTCAGTACCGTACAGATTAGTCCTTAACACCGCCAAAGATTTCTACATACCAAATGGCACCCTATTCCCTACATAGTGCTCTGCTTTTGGCCAAGGGGCAATAGGGCTCTGGTCGAAAGTAGTGCACTATAAAGGGAATAGTGTTCTATTGTCTGGTCTAAAGTAGTGCCCTATAAAGGGAATAGTGTTCTATTGTCTGGTCTAAAGTAGTGCACTATAAAGGGAAAAGGCTGCCACTTGGGACGTATTCCACGACTCAAGGACGAAAACAACTCGTAACATCCTCAGACATCCTCCTCAAATCGAGTCTGATTCATCCAACACTCATCCATTGACAATGAGCCAATGTGGCAGCTCTCGCGTCACTGTGTCACTGACATGTCGAGAGAACCGAGGGGGAGATTAAACTTCCAGATTCATTTAATTCACCACCGTGTTATAGGAAGATATCAATTAGCATCTACACCCTACATAGTGCACTACTTTAGACCAGACAAATGGCACCCTACACCCTACATAGTGCACTACTTTAGACCAGACAAATGGCACCCTACACCCTACCGAGTGCACTACTTTAGACCAGACAAATGGCACCCTACACCCTACAGAGTGCACTACTTTAGACCAGACAAATGGAACACTATTCCCTTTATAGGGCACTACTTTAGACCAGACAATAGAACACTATTCCCTTTTATAGGGCACTACTTTAGACCAGACAATAGAACACTATTCCCTTTATAGGGCACTACTTTAGACCAGACAAATGGAACACTATCCCCTTTATAGGGCACTACTTTAGACCAGACAAATGGAACACTATTCCCTTTATAGGGCACTACTTTAGACCAGACAAATGGAACACTATCCCCTTTATAGGGCACTACTTTAGACCAGACAAATGGAACACTATTCCCTTTAGAGGACACTACTTTAGACCAGACAATAGAACACTATCCCCTTTATAGGGCACTACTTTAGACCAGACAATAGAACACTATTCCCTTTATAGGGCACTACTTTAGACCAGACAATAGAACACTATTCCCTTTTATAGGGCACTACTTTAGACCAGACAAATGGAACACTATTCCCTTTATAGGGCACTACTTTAGACCAGACAATAGAACACTATTCCCTTCATAGGGAACTACTTTAGACCAGACAATAGAACACTATCCCCTTTATAGGGCACTACTTTAGACCAGACAATAGAACACTATTCCCTTTATAGGGCACTACTTTAGACCAGACAATAGAACACTATTCCCTTTATAGGGCACTACTTTAGACCAGACAATAGAACACTATTCCCTTTATAGGGCACTACTTTAGACCAGACAAATGGAACACTATTCCCTTTAGAGGGGACTACTTTAGACCAGACAAATAGAACACTATTCCCTTTATAGTGCACTACTTTAGACCAGACAAATGGAACACTATTCCCTTTATAGGGCACTACTTTAGACCAGACAATAGAACACTATTCCCTTTATAGGGCACTACTTTAGACCAGACAATAGAACACTATCCCCTTTATAGGGCACTACATTAGACCAGACAATAGAACACTATCACCTTTATAGGGCACTACTTTAGACCAGACAAATGGAACACTATTCCCTTTATAGGGCACTACTTTAGAACAGACAAATGGAACACTATCACCTTTATAGGGCACTACTTTAGACCAGACAAATGTCCCCCTATCACCTTTATTGGGCACTACTTTAGACCAGACAAATGGAACACTATTCCCTTTATAGGGCACTACTTTAGACCAGACAAATAGAACACTATTCCCTTTATAGGGCACTACTTTAGACCAGACAAATATAACACTATTCCCTTTATAGTGCACTACTTTAGACCAGACAAATGGAACACTATTCCCTTTATAGGGCACTACTTTAGACCAGACAATAGAACACTATCACCTTTATAGGGCACTACTTTAGACCAGACAAATGTCCCCCTATCACCTTTATAGGGCACTACTTTAGACCAGACAAATGGAACACTATTCCCTTTATAGGGCACTACTTTAGACCAGACAAATAGAACACTATCCCCTTTATAGGGCACTACTTTAGACCAGACAATAGAACACTATTCCCTTAATAGGGCACTACTTTAGACCAGACAAATGGCACCCTATTCCCTACATAGTGCACTACTTTAGACCAGACAAATGGCACCCTATTCCCTACATAGTGCACTTACTTGAGGCCCTGGTCTAAAGTAGTAGTGCACCATAAAGGGGACAGGGTGTTATTTGGTGCGCGTGATATTTTGCCGATGTCCCATCCTGAAGAACCATAGGAAACAGTCCCTTTGATCCCTGTACTGTGGATGAAGCATCTCAGACGAAAACAAATGAGACATTTCTCCTCTTCACAAATCACGCCGGCGGAGAGAAAACCGTTTAAAAAGGGAAGATCACACAGGTGGAGAGAAAACCGTTTAAAAAGGGAAGATCACGCCGGCGGAGAGAAAACCGTTTAAAAAGGGAAGATCACGCCGGCGGAGAGAAAACCGTTTAAAACGGGAAGATCACGCCGGCGGAGAGAAAACCGTTTAAAAAGGGAAGATCACGCCCGTGGAGAGAAAACCGTTTAAAAAGGGAAGATCACGCCCGCGGAGAGAAAACCGTTTAAAAGGGAAGATCACGCCCGTGGAGAGAAAAACGTTTAAAAAGGGAAGATCACGCCGGCGGAGAGAAAACCGTTTAAAGTGGGAAGATCACGCCCGTGGAGAGAAAACCGTTTAAAAAGGGAAGATCACGCCAGTGGAGAGAAAACCGTTTAAAAAGGGAAGATCACGCCCGTGGAGAGAAAACCGTTTAAAAAGGGAAGATCACGCCCGTGGAGAGAAAAACGTTTAAAAAGGGAAGATCATGCCAGTGGAGAGAAAACCGTTTAAAAAGGGAAGATCACGCCGGTGGAGAGAAAACCGTTTAAAAAGGGAAGATCACGCCCGTGGAGAGAAAACCGTTTAAAAAGGGAAGATCACGCCCGTGGAGAGAAAACCGTTTAAAAAGGGAAGATCACGCCCGTGGAGAGAAAACCGTTTAAAAAGGGAAGATCACGCCCGTGGAGAGAAAACCGTTTAAAAAGGGAAGATCACGCCAGTGGAGAGAAAACCGTTTAAAAAGGGAAGATCACGCCGGCGGAGAGAAAACCGTTTAAAAAGGGAAGATCACGCCCGTGGAGAGAAAACCGTTTAAAAAGGGAAAATCACGCCGGCGGAGAGAAAACCGTTTAAAAAGGGAAGATCACGCCCGTGGAGAGAAAACCGTTTAAAAAGGGAAGATCACGCCCGTGGAGAGAAAACCGTTTAAAAAGGGAAGATCACGCCCGTGGAGAGAAAACCGTTTAAAAAGGGAAGATCACGCCCGTGGAGAGAAAACCGTTTAAAGAGGGAAGATCACGCCGGCGGAGAGAAAACCGTTTAAAAGGGAAGATCTGTTGTGTTCTGTGCACGTTGGTTATCAGCGTTCATCAGAATGAAGATGTATTTTTTGTTTAACTACACAAAAAGACAGGAAATAAAGTTGAGACAAAACTCTCCAATAACAACGGCAGACTAATAAACATCTCATACACTTCTTCTTACCTAGATAACTAGACGTCCTTCTGGTTAGTTTGACCCAGGGAACCTGACTACATTTAGATAACTAGACGTCCTTCTGGTTAGTTTGACCCAGGGAACCTGACTACATTTAGATAACTAGACTTCCTTCTGGTTAGTTTGACCCAGGGAACCTGACTACATTTAGATAACTAGACGTCCTTCTGGTTAGTTTGACCCAGTGAACCTGACTACATTTAGATAACTAGACTTCCTTCTGGTTAGTTTAACCCAGTGAACCTGACTACATTTAGATAACTAGACGTCCTTCTGGTTAGTTTGACCCAGGGAACCTGACTACATCTAGATAACTAGACTTCCTTCTGGTTAGTTTGACCCAGTGAACCTGACTACATTTAGATAACTAGACTTCCTTCTGGTTAGTTTGACCCAGTGAACCTGACTACATTTAGATAACTAGACTTCCTTCTGGTTAGTTTGACCCAGGGAACCTGACTACATCTAGATAACTAGACGTCCTTCTGGTTAGTTTGACCCAGGGAACCTGACTACATTTAGATAACTAGAATTCCTTCTGGTTAGTTTGACCCAGGGAACCTGACTACATTTAGATAACTAGACGTCATTCTGGTTAGTTTGACCCAGTGAACCTGACTACATTTAGATAACTAGACTTCTCTTCTGGTTAGTTTAACCCAGGGAACTTGACTACATTTAGATAACTAGACGTCCTTCTGGTTAGTTTGACCCAGGGAACCTGACTACATCTAGATAACTAGACGTCCTTCTGGGTAGGTTGACCCAGTGAACCTGACTATATCTAGATAACTAGATGTCCTTCTGGTTAGTTTGACCCAGGGAACCTGACAACATCTAGATAACTAGACTTCCTTCTGGTTAGTTTGACCCAGTGAACCTGACTACATTTAGATAACTAGACTTCTCTTCTGGTTAGTTACCCCAGGGAACCTGACTACATTTAGATAACTAGACTTCCCTTCTGGTTAGTTTGACCCAGGGAACCTGACTACATTTAGATAACTAGACTTCTCTTCTGGTTAGTTTAACCCAGGGAACCTGACTACATTTAGATAACTAGACTTCCCTTCTGGTTAGTTTGACCCAGTGAACCTGACTACATTTAGATAACTAGACTTCCCGTCTAGTTAGTTTGACCCAGTGAACCTGACTACATTTAGATAACTAGACGTCCTTCTGGTTAGTTTGACCCAGGGAACCTGACTACATTTAGATAACTAGATGTCCTTCTGGTTAGTTTGACCCAGTGAACCTAACTACATTTAGATAACTAGACGTCCTTCTGGTTAGTTTGACCCAGTGAACCTGACTACATTTAGATAACTAGACGTCCTTCTGGTTAGTTTGACCCAGGGAACCTGACTACATCTAGATAACTATACTTCCTTCTGGTTAGGTTGACCCAGGGAACCTGACTACATCTAGATATCTAGACTTCCTTCTGGTTAGGTTGACCCAGGGAACCTGACTACATCTAGATAACTATACTTCCTTCTGGTTAGGTTGACCCAGGGAACCTGACTACATCTAGATATCTAGACTTCCTTCTGGTTAGGTTGACCCAGGGAACATGACTACATCTAGATATCTAGACGTCCTTCTGGTTAGTTTGACCCAGGGAACCTGACTACATTTAGATAACTAGACTTCCTTCTGGTTAGTTTGACCCAGTGAACCTGACTACATTTAGATAACTAGAATTCCCTTCTGGTTAGTTTGACCCAGTGAACCTGACTACATTTAGATAACTAGATGTCCTTCTGGTTAGTTTGACCCAGTGAACCTAACTACATTTAGATAACTAGACGTCCTTCTGGTTAGTTTGACCCAGGGAACCTGACTACATTTAGATAACTAGACTTCCTTCTGGTTAGTTTGACGCAGGGAATCTGACTACATCTAGATAACTAGACGTCCTTCTGGTTAGTTTGACCCAGGGAACCTGACTACATTTAGATAACTAGACTTCCTTCTGGTTAGTTTGACCCAGGGAACCTGACTACATTTGGATAACTAGACTTCCCTTCTGGTTAGTTTGACCCAGGGAACCTGACTACATTTAGATAACTAGACTTCCTTCTGGTTAGTTTGACCCAGGGAACCTGACTACATTTGGATAACTAGACTTCCCTTCTGGTTAGTTTGACCCAGGGAACCTGACTACATCTAGATAACTAGACTTCCTTCTGGTTAGTTTGACCCAGGGAACCTGACTACATCTAGATAACTAGACTTCCTTCTGGTTAGTTTGACCCAGTGAACCTGACTACATCTAGATAACTAGACGTCCTTCTGGTTAGTTTGACCCAGTGAACCTGACTACATTTAGATAACTAGACTTCCCTTCTGGTTAGTTTAACCCAGTGAACCTGACTACATTTGGATAACTAGACTTCCCTTCTGGTTAGTTTGACCCAGGGAACCTGACTACATTTAGATAACTAGACTTCCTTCTGGTTAGTTTGACCCAGGGAACCTGACTACATTTGGATAACTAGACTTCCCTTCTGGTTAGTTTGACCCAGGGAACCTGACTACATCTAGATAACTAGACTTCCTTCTGGTTAGTTTGACCCAGGGAACCTGACTACATCTAGATAACTAGACTTCCTTCTGGTTAGTTTGACCCAGTGAACCTGACTACATCTAGATAACTAGACGTCCTTCTGGTTAGTTTGACCCAGAGAACCTGACTACATCTAGATAACTAGACTTCCTTCTGGTTAGTTTGACCCAGAGAACCTGACTACATTTAGATAACTAGACTTCCTTCTGGTTAGTTTGACCCAGGCAACCTGACTACATAATGGGGACACAGAGCTAACCCAATCAGACGAGACCCACATACTGTCCTAGCAATGTACAGGAATGTTGTTACTGGAGCAGGTTTCTTTGGTCCCAGACAGCCCAAGATCCACCAGTCAGTATTCAGACCCACTAGTCAGTACTCATATCCACTAGTCAGTGCTCAGATCCACTAGTCAGTACTCAGATCCACTAGTCAGTACTCAGATCCACTAGTCAGTACTCTCATCCACTAGTCAGTACTCATATCCACTAGTCAGTGCTCAGATCCACTAGTCAGTACTCAGATCCACTAGTCAGTATTCAGACCCACGAGTCAGTACTCAGATCCACTAGTCAGTACTCAGACACACTAGTCAGTACTCTCATCCACTAGTCAGTACTCAGATCCACTAGTCAGTACTCAGATACACTAGTCAATACTCAGATCCACTAGTCAGTACTCAGACCCACTAGTCAGTACTCAGACCCACTAGTCAGTACTCAGATCCACTAGTCAGTACTCAGATCCACTAGTCAGTACTCAGACCCACTAGTCAGTACTCAGATCCACTAGTAAGTACTCAGATACACCAGTCAGTACTCAGACACACTAGTCAGTACTCAGATCCACAAGGCAGTATTCAGATCCACTAGTCAGTACTCAGACACACTAGTCAGTACTCTCATCCACTAGTCAGTACTCAGATCCACTAGTCAGTACTCAGACCCACTAGTCAGTACTCAGACCCACAAGTCAGTACTCAGACCCACTAGTCAGTACTCAGATCCACTAGTCATTACCCAGATCCACTAGTCAGTACTCTCATGCATTAGTTTGTACTCACATCCACCAGTCATTACTCAAACACACTACTGGTGTTATAAAGCAGTGCTGGTGAAAAGTCCCAGTCCCCATTTTCCCCACGACCACATGACCACATGACATCACAGCACCTCTCTGCTTCCTCCCTGCCTGTCCACATACCCAATCCACACAACAAACCCCCTGATTAAACAAACACAGTCTTCTTTTTCTCCAAAAACAATAACAAAAACATGTTATGGTTTTACTTGCAAAATGATCATGATATGACACGTGGTTAAATGAGCTGATAGTAAGACAGAGCATCGGCTAAATGATTCATGTAAAATGAAGATATAAAACAACAACAACAACAACAACAGCAGTATATCTGAAACACCTCTCTCTCTCTCTCTCTCTCTCTCTCTGTGAGGAATGTTGTTGTTTACAAGGCTGTCTCTAAGGACAGAGAGAGTGTCCATGTCACTGTAGCAGGAGGGTGATGCACAGGGTAACACTATCCCTTGAACGGCTGGCTTGATGAGTAGAGCCAGGACAGCTTTATAGAAACAGCTGATGAGTAGAGCCAGGACAGCTTTAGAGAAACAGCTGATGAATAGAGCCAGGACAGCTTTAGAGAAACAACAGATGAATAGAGCCAGGACAGCTTTAGAGAAACAGCTGATGAATAGAGCCAGGACAGCTTTAGAGAAACAACAGATGAATAGAGCCAGGACAGCTTTAGAGAAACAGCTGATGAGTAGAGCCAGGACAGCTTTAGAGAAACAACAGATGAATAGAGCCAGGACAGCTTTATAGAAACAGCTGGTGAATAGAGCCAGGACAGCTTGAGAGAAACAGCTGATGAATAGAGCCAGGACAGCTTTATAGAAACAGCTGGTGAATAGAGCCAGGACAGCTTGAGAGAAACAGCTGATGAATAGAGCGAAGACAGCTTTATAGAAAAAGCTGGTGAATAGAGCCAGGACAGCTTGAGAGAAACAGCTGATGAATAGAGCCAGGACAGCTTTAGAGAAACAGCTGGTGAGTAGAGCCAGGACAGCTTTAGAGAAACAGCTGATGAATAGAGCCAGGACAGCTATAGAGAAACAGCCGATGAATAGAGCCAGGACAGCTTTAGAGAAACAGTTGATGAATAGAGCCAGGACAGCTTTAGAGAAACAGCTGATGAATAGAGCCAGGACAGCTATAGAGAAACAGCTGATGAATAGAGCCAGGACAGCTTTACAGAAACAGCTGATGAATAGAGCCAGGACAGCTTTAGAGAAACAGCTGATGAATAGAGCCAGGACAGCTAAAGAGAAACAGCTGATGAATAGAGCCAGGACAGCTATAGAGAAACAGCTGATGAATAGAGCCAGGACAGCTTTATAGAAACAGCTGATGAATAGAGCCAGGACAGCTTTAGAGAAACAGCTGATGAATAGAGCCAGGACAGCTTTATAGAAAGAGCAGATGAGTAGAGCCAGGACAGCTTTAGAGAAACAGCTGATGAATAGAGCCAGGACAGCTTTAAAGAAACAGCTGATGAATAGAGCCAGGACAGCTTTAGAGAAACAGCTGATGAATAGAGCCAGGACAGCTTTAGAGAAACAGCTGATGAATAGAGCCAGGACAGCTTTAGAAAAACAGTTGATGAATAGAGCCAGGACAGCTTTAGAGAAACAGCTGATGAATAGAGCCAGGGCAGCTTTAGAGAAAAAGCTGATGAATAGAGCCAGGACAGCTTTAGAGAAACAGCTGATGAATAGAGCCAGGACAGCTTTAGAGAAACAGCTGATGAATAGAGCCAGGACAGCTTTAGAGAAACAGCTGATGAGTAGAGCCAGGACAGCTTTATAGAAACAGCTGATGAATAGAGCCAGGACAGCTATAGAGAAACAGCTGATGAATAGAGCCAGGACAGCTTTAGAGAAACAGCTGATGAGTAGAGCCAGGACAGCTTTAGAGAAACAGCGGATGAGTAGAGCCAGGACAGCTTTAGAGAAACAGTTGATGAATAGAGCCAGGACAGCTTTAGAGAAACAGCTGATGAATAGAGCCAGGACAGCTTTAGAGAAACAGCTGATGAATAGAGCCAGGACAGCTTTAGAGAAACAGTTGATGAATAGAGCCAGGACAGCTATAGAGAAACAGCTGGTGAATAGAGCCAGGACAGCTTTAGAGAAACAGCTGGTGAATAGAGCCAGGACAGCTTTATAGAAACAGCTGATGAGTAGAGCCAGGACAGCTTTAGAGAAACAGCAGATGAGTAGAGCCAGGACAGCTTTAGAGAAACAGCTGGTGAATAGAGCCAGGACAGCTTTAGAGAAACAGCTGATGAATAGAGCCAGGACAGCTTTAGAGAAACAGCTGATGAATAGAGCCAGGACAGCTTTATAGAAACAGCAGATGAGTAGAGCCAGGACAGCTTTATAGAAACAGCAGATGAATAGAGCCAGGACAGCTTTGTAGAAACAGCAGATGAGTAGAGCCAGGACAGCTTTATAGAAACAGCAGATGAGTAGAGCCAGGACAGCTTTATAGAAACAGCAGATGAATAGAGCCAGGACAGCTTTATAGAAACAGCAGATGAATAGAGCCAGGACAGCTTTGTAGAAACAGCTGATATCAGCCTATTTTGATGTACGACAGTATGTGTGATTTATGGAACTCAGCTGTGAAAGTACAACATTTCCCCACTACACAACCATCTACCATCTAGCCCCACTACACAACCATCTACCATCTAGCCCCACTACACAACCATCTACCATCTAGCCCCACTACACAACCATCTACCATCTAGCCCCACTACACAACCATCTAGCATCTACCATCTAGCCCTACTACACAACCATCTACCATCTAGCACCACTACACAACCATCTACCATCTAGCCCCACTACACAACCAGCTAGCATCTACCATCTAGCCCCACGACACAACCAGCTAGCATCTACCATCTAGCCCCACTACACAACCATCTACCATCTAGCCCCACTACACAACCAGCTAGCATCTACCATCTAGCCCCACTACACAACCATCTACCATCTAGGCCCACTACACAACCAGCTAGCATCTACCATCTAGCCCCACTACACAACCATCTACCATCTAGCCCCACTACACAACCAGCTACCATCTAGCCCCACTACACAACCAGCTAGCATCTACCATCTAGCCCCACTACACAACCATCTACCATCTAGCCCCACTACACAACCAGCTAGCATCTACCATCTAGCCCCACTACACAACCATCTACCATCTGGCCCCACTACACAACCAGCTAGCATCTACCATCTAGCCCCACTACACAACCAGCTACCATCTAGCCCCACTACACAACAGGATAGCATCTACCATCTAGCCCCACTACACAACCAGCTAGCATCTACCATCTAGCCCCACTAGACAACCAGCTACCATCTAGCCCCACTACACAACCAGCTAGCATCTACCATCTAGCCCCACTACACAACCAGCTAGCATCTACCATCTAGCCCCACTACACAACCAGCTAGCATCTACCATCTAGCCCCACTACACAACCAGCTACCATCTAGCCCCACTACACAACCAGCTAGCATCTATCATCTAGCCCCACTACACAACCAGCTAACAACTACCATCTAGCCCCACTACACAACCAGCTACCATCTACCATCTAGCCCCACTACACAACCAGCTAGCATCTATCATCTAGCCCCACTACACAACCAGCTAACAACTACCATCTAGCCCCACTACACAACCAGCTACCATCTACCATCTAGCCCCACTACACAACCATCTACCATCTAGCCTCACTACACAACCAGCTACCATCTACCGTCTAGCCCCACTACACAACCATCTACCATCTAGCCCCACTACACAACCATCTACCATCTGGCCCCACTACACAACCAGCTAGCATCTACCATCTAGCCCCACTACACAACCATCTACCATCTGGCCCCACTACACAACCAGCTAGCAACTACCATCTAGCCCCACTACACAACCAGCTACCATCTACCATCTAGCCCCACTACACAACCATCTACCATCTAGCCCCACTAGACAACCAGCTAGCATCTACCATCTAGCCCCACTACACAACCATCTACCATCTGGCCCCACTACACAACCAGCTAGCAACTACCATCTAGCCCCACTACACAACCAGCTACCATCTACCATCTAGCCCCACTACACAACCATCTACCATCTAGCCCCACTAGACAACCAGCTAGCATCTACCATCTAGCCCCACTACACAACCATCTACCATCTAGCCCCACTACACAACCAGCTACCATCTACCATCTACCATCTAGCCCCACTACACAACCATCTACCATCTAGCCTCACTACACAACCAGCTACCATCTACCATCTAGCCCCACTACACAACCATCTACCATCTAGCCCCACTACACAACCATCTACCATCTGGCCCCACTACACAACCAGCTAGCATCTACCATCTAGCCCCACTACACAACCATCTACCATCTGGCCCCACTACACAACCAGCTAGCAACTACCATCTAGCCCCACTACACAACCAGCTACCAGCTACCATCTAGCCCCACTACACAACAGGATAGCATCTACCATCTAGCCCCACTACACAACCAGCTAGCATCTACCATCTAGCCCCACTAGACAACCAGCTACCATCTAGCCCCACTACACAACCAGCTAGCATCTACCATCTAGCCCCACTACACAACCAGCTAGCATCTACCATCTAGCCCCACTACACAACCAGCTAGCATCTACCATCTAGCCCCACTACACAACCAGCTACCATCTAGCCCCACTACACAACCAGCTAGCATCTATCATCTAGCCCCACTACACAACCAGCTAACAACTACCATCTAGCCCCACTACACAACCAGCTACCATCTACCATCTAGCCCCACTACACAACCAGCTACCATCTACCATCTAGCCCCACTACACAACCATCTACCATCTAGCCTCACTACACAACCAGCTACCATCTACCATCTAGCCCCACTACACAAGCATCTACCCCCACTACACAACCATCTACCATCTAGCCCCACTACACAACCATCTACAATCTAGCCCCACTACACAACCATCTACCATCTACCATCTAGCCCCACTACACAACCAGCTACCATCTAGCCCCACTACACAACCATCTACCATCTAGCCCCACTACACAACCATCTACCATCTAGCCCCACTACACAACCAGCTACCATCTAGCCCCACTACACAACCATCTACCATCTAGCCCCACTACACAACCATCTACCATCTAGCCCCACTACACAACCAGCTACCATCTAGCCCCACTACACAACCATCTACCATCTAGCCCCACTACACAACCATCTACCATCTAGCCCCACTACACAACCCTCTACCATCTAGCCACACAACACAACCAGCTACCATCTAGCCCCACTACACAACCAGCTACCATCTAGCCCCACTACACAACCATCTACCATCTACCATCTAGCCCCACTACACAACCATCTAGCCCCACTACACAACCATCTACCATCTACCATCTAGCCCCACTACACAACCATCTAGCCCCACTACACAACCATCTACCATCTACCATCTAGCCCCACTACACAACCATCTACCATCTAGCCCCACTACACAACAATCTACCATCTACCATCTACCATCTAGCCCCACTACACAACCATCTAGCCCCACTACACAACAATCTACCATCTACCATCTAGCCCCACTACACAACCATCTAGCCCCACTACACAACCATCTACCATCTACCATCTAGCCCCACTACACAACCATCTACCATCTAGCCCCACTACACAACAATCTACCATCTACCATCTAGCCCCACTACACAACCATCTAGCCCCACTACACAACAATCTACCATCTACCATCTAGCCCCACTACACAACCATCTACCATCTGGCCCCACTACACAACCATCTACCATCTAGCCCCACAACACAACCATCTACCATCTAGCCCCACAACACAACCAGCTACCATCTAGCCCCACTACACAACCATCTACCATCTACCATCTCGCCCCACTACACAACCATCTACCATCTAGCCCCACTACACAACCATCTACAGTCTACCATCTCGCCCCACTACAAAACCATCTACCATCTAACATCTAGCCCCACTACACAACCATCTACCATCTAGCCACACTACACAACCATCTACCAGCTAGCCACACTACACAACCATCTACCATCTAGCCCCACTACACAACCATCTAGCCCCACTACACGACCATCTACCATCTAGCCCCACTACACAACCATCTATCATCTAGCCCCACTACACAACCATCTACCATCTAGCCCCACTACACAACCATCTACCATCTACCATCTAGCCCCACTACACAACCATCTAGCCCCACTACACAACCATCTAGCCCCACTACACAACCATCTACCATCTAGCCCCACTACACAACCATCTACCATCTAGCCCCACTACACAACCATCTACCATCTAGCCCCACTACACAACCATCTACCATCTAGCCCCACAACACAACAATCTACCATCTACCATCTAGCCCCACTACACAACCATCTACCATCTACCATCTAGCCCCACTACACAACCATCTAGCCCCACTACACAACCATCTACCATCTACCATCTAGCCCCACTACACAACCATCTACCATCTAGCCCCACTACACAACAATCTACCATCTACCATCTACCATCTAGCCCCACTACACAACCATCTAGCCCCACTACACAACAATCTACCATCTACCATCTAGCCCCACTACACAACCATCTAGCCCCACTACACAACCATCTACCATCTACCATCTAGCCCCACTACACAACCATCTACCATCTAGCCCCACTACACAACAATCTACCATCTACCATCTAGCCCCACTACACAACCATCTAGCCCCACTACACAACAATCTACCATCTACCATCTAGCCCCACTACACAACCATCTACCATCTGGCCCCACTACACAACCATCTACCATCTAGCCCCACAACACAACCATCTACCATCTAGCCCCACAACACAACCAGCTACCATCTAGCCCCACTACACAACCATCTACCATCTACCATCTCGCCCCACTACACAACCATCTACCATCTAGCCCCACTACACAACCATCTACAGTCTACCATCTCGCCCCACTACAAAACCATCTACCATCTAACATCTAGCCCCACTACACAACCATCTACCATCTAGCCACACTACACAACCATCTACCAGCTAGCCACACTACACAACCATCTACCATCTAGCCCCACTACACAACCATCTAGCCCCACTACACGACCATCTACCATCTAGCCCCACTACACAACCATCTATCATCTAGCCCCACTACACAACCATCTACCATCTAGCCCCACTACACAACCATCTACCATCTACCATCTAGCCCCACTACACAACCATCTAGCCCCACTACACAACCATCTAGCCCCACTACACAACCATCTACCATCTAGCCCCACTACACAACCATCTACCATCTAGCCCCACTACACAACCATCTACCATCTAGCCCCACTACACAACCATCTACCATCTACCATCTAGCCCCACTACACAACCATCTAGCCCCACTACACAACCATCTAGCCCCACTACACAACCATCTACCATCTAGCCCCACTACACAACCATCTACCATCTAGCCCCACTACACAACCATCTACCATCTAGCCCCACTACACAACCATCTACCATCTAGCCCCACAACACAACAATCTACCATCTACCATCTAGCCCCACTACACAACCATCTACCATCTAATCCCACTACACAACCATCTACCATCTAGCCCCACTACACAACCATCTACCATCTACCATCTCGCCCCACTACACAACCATCTACCATCTAGCCACACTACACAACCATCTACCATCTACCATCTCGCCCCACTACACAACCATCTACCATCTAACATCTAGCCCCACTACACAACCATCTACCATCTAGCCACACTACACAACCATCTACCAGCTAGCCACACTACACGACCATCTACCATCTAGCCACACTACACAACCATCTACCATCTACCATCTAGCCCCACTACACAACCATCTAGCCCCACTACACGACCATCTACCATCTAGCCCCACTACACAACCATCTATCATCTAGCCCCACTACACAACCATCTACCATCTAGCCCCACTACACAACCATCTACCATCTACCATCTAGCCCCACTACACAACCATCTAGCCCCACTACACAACCATCTACCATCTAGCCCCACTACACAACCATCTACCATCTAGCCCCACTACACAACCATCTACCATCTAGCCCCACTACACAACCATCTACCATCTAGCCCCACTACACAACCATCTACCATCTAGCCCCACTACACAACCATCTATCATCTAGCCCCACTACACAACCAGCTAGCATCTAACATCTAGCCCCACTACACAACCATCTACCATCTAGCCCCACTACACAACCATCTATCATCTAGCCCCACTACACAACCATCTACCATCTAGCTCCACTACACAACCAGCTAGCATCTACCATCTAGCCCCACAACACGACCATCTACCATCTAGCCCCACTACACAACCAGCTAGCATCTACCATCTAGCCCCACTACACAACCATCTACCATCTAGCCCCACTACACAACCATCTACCATCTAGCCCCACAACACAACCATCTACCATCTAGCCCCACTACACAACCATCTACCATCTAGCCCCACTACACAACCATCTACCATCTACCATCTAGCCCCACTACACAACCATCTACCATCTAGCCCCACTACACAACCATCTACCATCTAGCCCCACAACACAACCATCTACCATCTAGCCCCACTACACAACCATCTACCATCTAGCCCCACTACACAACCATCTACCATCTAGCCCCACTACACAACAATCTACCATCTACCATCTAGCCCCACTACACAACCATCTAGCCCCACTACACAACAATCTACCATCTACCATCTAGCCCCACTACACAACCATCTACCATCTGGCCCCACTACACAACCATCTACTATCTAGCCCCACAACACAACCATCTACCATCTAGCCCCACAACACAACCAGCTACCATCTAGCCCCACTACACAACCATCTACCATCTACCATCTCGCCCCACTACACAACCATCTACCATCTAGCCACACTACACAACCATCTACCAGCTAGCCACACTACACAACCATCTACCATCTAGCCCCACTACACAACCATCTAGCCCCACTACACGACCATCTACCATCTAGCCCCACTACACAACCATCTATCATCTAGCCCCACTACACAACCATCTACCATCTAGCCCCACTACACAACCATCTACCATCTACCATCTAGCCCCACTACACAACCATCTAGCCCCACTACACAACCATCTAGCCCCACTACACAACCATCTACCATCTAGCCCCACTACACAACCATCTACCATCTAGCCCCACTACACAACCATCTACCATCTAGCCCCACTACACAACCATCTACCATCTAGCCCCACAACACAACAATCTACCATCTACCATCTAGCCCCACTACACAACCATCTACCATCTAATCCCACTACACAACCATCTACCATCTAGCCCCACTACACAACCATCTACCATCTACCATCTCGCCCCACTACACAACCATCTACCATCTAGCCACACTACACAACCATCTACCATCTACCATCTCGCCCCACTACACAACCATCTACCATCTAACATCTAGCCCCACTACACAACCATCTACCATCTAGCCACACTACACAACCATCTACCAGCTAGCCACACTACACGACCATCTACCATCTAGCCACACTACACAACCATCTACCATCTACCATCTAGCCCCACTACACAACCATCTAGCCCCACTACACGACCATCTACCATCTAGCCCCACTACACAACCATCTATCATCTAGCCCCACTACACAACCATCTACCATCTAGCCCCACTACACAACCATCTACCATCTACCATCTAGCCCCACTACACAACCATCTAGCCCCACTACACAACCATCTACCATCTAGCCCCACTACACAACCATCTACCATCTAGCCCCACTACACAACCATCTACCATCTAGCCCCACTACACAACCATCTACCATCTAGCCCCACTACACAACCATCTACCATCTAGCCCCACTACACAACCATCTATCATCTAGCCCCACTACACAACCAGCTAGCATCTACCATCTAGCCCCACTACACAACCATCTACCATCTAGCCCCACTACACAACCATCTATCATCTAGCCCCACTACACAACCATCTACCATCTAGCTCCACTACACAACCAGCTAGCATCTACCATCTAGCCCCACTACACGACCATCTACCATCTAGCCCCACTACACAACCAGCTAGCATCTACCATCTAGCCCCACTACACAACCATCTACCATCTAGCCACACTACACAACCATCTACCATCTACCATCTCGCCCCACTACACAACCATCTACCATCTAACATCTAGCCCCACTACACAACCATCTACCATCTAGCCACACTACACAACCATCTACCAGCTAGCCACACTACACGACCATCTACCATCTAGCCACACTACACAACCATCTACCATCTACCATCTAGCCCCACTACACAACCATCTAGCCCCACTACACGACCATCTACCATCTAGCCCCACTACACAACCATCTATCATCTAGCCCCACTACACAACCATCTACCATCTAGCCCCACTACACAACCATCTACCATCTACCATCTAGCCCCACTACACAACCATCTAGCCCCACTACACAACCATCTACCATCTAGCCCCACTACACAACCATCTACCATCTAGCCCCACTACACAACCATCTACCATCTAGCCCCACTACACAACCATCTACCATCTAGCCCCACTACACAACCATCTACCATCTAGCCCCACTACACAACCATCTATCATCTAGCCCCACTACACAACCAGCTAGCATCTAACATCTAGCCCCACTACACAACCATCTACCATCTAGCCCCACTACACAACCATCTATCATCTAGCCCCACTACACAACCATCTACCATCTAGCTCCACTACACAACCAGCTAGCATCTACCATCTAGCCCCACAACACGACCATCTACCATCTAGCCCCACTACACAACCAGCTAGCATCTACCATCTAGCCCCACTACACAACCATCTACCATCTAGCCCCACTACACAACCATCTACCATCTAGCCCCACAACACAACCATCTACCATCTAGCCCCACTACACAACCATCTACCATCTAGCCCCACTACACAACCATCTACCATCTACCATCTAGCCCCACTACACAACCATCTACCATCTAGCCCCACTACACAACCATCTACCATCTAGCCCCACAACACAACCATCTACCATCTAGCCCCACTACACAACCATCTACCATCTAGCCCCACTACACAACCATCTACCATCTAGCCCCACTACACAACAATCTACCATCTACCATCTAGCCCCACTACACAACCATCTAGCCCCACTACACAACAATCTACCATCTACCATCTAGCCCCACTACACAACCATCTACCATCTGGCCCCACTACACAACCATCTACTATCTAGCCCCACAACACAACCATCTACCATCTAGCCCCACAACACAACCAGCTACCATCTAGCCCCACTACACAACCATCTACCATCTACCATCTCGCCCCACTACACAACCATCTACCATCTAGCCACACTACACAACCATCTACCAGCTAGCCACACTACACAACCATCTACCATCTAGCCCCACTACACAACCATCTAGCCCCACTACACGACCATCTACCATCTAGCCCCACTACACAACCATCTATCATCTAGCCCCACTACACAACCATCTACCATCTAGCCCCACTACACAACCATCTACCATCTACCATCTAGCCCCACTACACAACCATCTAGCCCCACTACACAACCATCTAGCCCCACTACACAACCATCTACCATCTAGCCCCACTACACAACCATCTACCATCTAGCCCCACTACACAACCATCTACCATCTAGCCCCACTACACAACCATCTACCATCTAGCCCCACAACACAACAATCTACCATCTACCATCTAGCCCCACTACACAACCATCTACCATCTAGCCCCACTAGAAGACTATAGAAGGTTCTGACTACAAAGTGGTGGGAGAGCAACAGGTTTGCTCTGTCTGGAAGCCTCTCCATCAACAAGGCACAGAGACATTTCTTCATGAGAAACTAGAACAGGAATGGATGAGGGGTCAACAAGGCACAGAGACATTTCTTCATGAGAAACTAGAACAGGAATGGATGAGGGGTCAACAAGGCACAGAGACATTTCCTCATGAGAAACTAGAACAGGAATGGATGAGGGGTCAACAAGGCATAGAGACATTTCCTCATGAGAAACTAGAACAGGGATGGATGAGGGGTCAACAAGGCACAGAGACATTTCCTCATGAGAAACTAGAACAGGAATGGATGAGGGGTCAACAAGGCACAGAGGCAATTCCTCATGAGAAACTAGAACAGGAATGGATGAGGGGTCAACAAGGCACAGAGACATTTCCTCATGAGAAACTAGAACAGGAATGGATGAGGGGTCAACAAGGCACAGAGACATTTCTTCATGAGAAACTAGAACAGGAATGGATGAGGGGTCAACAAGGCACAGAGACATTTCCTCATGAGAAACTAGAACAGGAATGGATGAGGGGTCAACAAGGCACAGAGACATTTCCTCATGAGAAACTAGAACAGGAATGGATGAGGGGTCAACAAGGCACAGAGACATTTCCTCATGAGAAACTAGAACAGGAATGGATGAGGGGTCAACAAGGCACAGAGACATTTCCTCATGAGAAACTAGAACAGGAATGGATGAGTGGTCAACAAGGCATAGAGACATTTCCTCATGAGAAACTAGAACAGGAATGGATGAGGGGTCAACAAGGCACAGAGACATTTCCTCATGAGAAACTAGAACAGGAATGGATGAGGGGTCAACAAGGCATAGAGACATTTCCTCATGAGAAACTAGAACAGGAATGGATGAGGGGTCAACAAGGCACAGAGACATTTCCTCATGAGAAACTAGAACAGGAATGGATGAGGGGTCAACAAGGCATAGAGACATTTCCTCATGAGAAACTAGAACAGGAATGGATGAGGGGTCAACAAGGCACAGAGACATTTCCTCATGAGAAACTAGAACAGGAATGGATGAGGGGTCAACAAGGCATAGAGACATTTCCTCATGAGAAACTAGAACAGGAATGGATGAGGGGTCAACAAGGCACAGAGACATTTCCCACCAACTCAATTCAATTCAATTCAATTCAAGGGCTTTATTGGCATGGGGAAACATGTGTTAACATTGCCAAAGCAAGTAAGGTAGATGATATATAAAGTGAATATATAAAGTGAAATAAACAATAAAACAACTCTGTCTACAATCAATCCTGCCCCGCTCTCTCTCCTTATCGCTCTATCCTGCCTCTCTCTCTCCTTATCCCTCTATCCTGCCTCTCTCTCACTCCTTATCCCTCTATCCTGCCCCTCTCTCCCCCTTATCACTCTGTCCTGCCCCTCTCTCACTCCTTATCCCTCTATCCTGCCCGTCTCTCTCTCCTTATCCCTCTATCCTGCCCCTATCTCTCTCCTTATCCCTCTATCGTGCCTCTCTCTCACTCCTTATCCCTCTATCCTGCCCCTCTCTCCCCCTTATCACTCTGTCCTGCCCCTCTCTCACTCCTTATCCCTCTATCCTGCCCGTCTCTCTCTCCTTATCCCTCTATCCTGCCCCTATCTCTCTCCTTATCCCTCTATCGTGCCTTTCTCTCTATCCTGCCCCTCTCTCTCTCCTTATCCCTCTATCCTGCCTCTCTCTCTCCTTATCCCTCTATCCTGCCTCTCTCTCACTCCTTATCCCTCTATCCTGCCCCTCTCTCCCCCTTATCACTCTGTCCTGCCCCTCTCTCACTCCTTATCCCTCTATCCTGCCCCTCTCTCTCTCCTTATCCCTCTATCCTGCCCCTCTCTCTCTCCTTATCCCTCTATCCTGCCTCTCTCTCTCCTTATCACTCTATCCTGCCTTTCTCTCTATCCTGCCCCTCTCTCTCTCCTTATCCCTCTATCCTGCCTCTCTCCCTATCCTGCCCCTCTCTCTCTCCTTATCCCTCTATCCTGCCTCTCTCTCTCCTTATCCCTCTATCCTGCCTCTCTCTCACTCCTTATCCCTCTATCCTGCCCCTCTCTCTCTCCTTATCCCTCTATCCTGCCCCTCTCTCTCTCCTTATCCCTCTATCCTGCCTCTCTCCCTATCCTGCCTCTCTCTCTCCTTATCCCTCTATCCTGCCCCTCTCTCTCTCCTTATCACTCTATCCTG
>NW_027001325.1:32500-35000 GCF_036934945.1 Oncorhynchus masou masou
CATTACTGGATATTACTCTAGTCCTACTGTACATTACTGTAGTCCTACTGGACATTACTGTACATTACTGTAGTCCTACTGTACATTACTGTACATTACTGTAGTCCTACTGTACATTACTGTAGTCCTACTGGACATTACTGTACATTAATGTAGTCCTACTGGACATTACTGTAGTCCTACTGTACATTACTGTAGTCCTACTGGACATTACTGTACATTACTGTAGTCCTACTGGACATTACTCTACATTACTGTAGTCCTACTGGACACTACTGTACATTACTGTAGTCCTACTGTACATTACTGTAGTCCTACTGTACATTACTGTAGTCCTACTGTACATTACTGTAGTCCTACTGGACATTACTGGACATTACTGTAGTCCTACTGGACATTACTGTACATTACTGTAGTCCTACTGGACATTACTCTACATTACTGTAGTCCTACTGGACACTACTGTACATTACTGTAGTCCTTCTGTACATTACTGTAGTCCTACTGTACATTACTGTAGTCCTACTGTACATTACTGTAGTCCTACTGGACATTACTGGACATTATTGTAGTCATACTGGACATTACTGTTCATTACTGTAGTCCTACTGGACATTACTGTTCATTACTGTAGTCATACTGGACATTACTGTTCATTACTGTAGTCCTACTGGACATTACTGGACATTACTGTCCGGGCGGCTGGGTATCCTAGTGGTCAGAGCGTTGGACTAGTAACCGATAGGTTGCAAGTTCGAATCCCCGAGCTGACAAGGTACAAATCTGTCGTTCTGCCCCTGAACACGCAGAAAACCCACTGTTCCTAGGCCGTCATTGAAAATAAGAATTTGTTCTTAAGTAAAATAAAGGTAAAATAAAAAAATAATAATAAAAAAAACTGTACATTACTGTAGTCCTACTGGACATTACTGTAGTCATACTGGGCATTACTGTAGTCCTACTGGACATTACTGTAGTCATACTGGGCATTACTGTAGTCCTACTGGGCATTACTGTAGTCATACTGGGCATTACTGTAGTCCTACTGGACATTACTGTAGTCCTACTGTACATTACTGTAGTCCTACTGGGCATTACTGTAGTCCTACTGGGCATTACTGTAGTCCTACTGGACATTACTGTAGTCATACTGGGCATTACTGTAGTCCTACTGGGCATTACTGTAGTCATACTGGGCATTACTGTAGTCCTACTGGACATTACTGTAGTCCTACTGTACATTACTGTAGTCCTACTGGGCATTACTGTAGTCCTACTGGACATTACTGTAGTCATACTGGGCATTACTGTAGTCCAACTGGACATTACTGTAGTCCTACTGTACATTACTGTAGTCCTACTGGGCATTACTGTAGTCCTACTGGACATTACTGTAGTCATACTGGGCATTACTGTAGTCCTACTGGACATTACTGTAGTCCTACTGTACATTACTGTAGTCCTACTGGGCATTACTGTAGTCCTACTGGACATTACTGTAGTCATACTGGGCATTACTGTAGTCCTACTGTACATTACTGTAGTCCTACTGGGCATTACTGTAGTCCTACTGGACATTACTGTAGTCCTACTGGGCATTACTGTAGTCCTACTGGACATTACTGTAGTCCTACTGGGCATTACTGTAGTCCTACTGTACATTACTGTAGTCCTACTGTACATTACTGTAGTCCAACTGGACATTACTGTAGTCCTACTGGACATTACTGTACATTAATGTAGTCCTAGTGTACATCACTGTAGTTCTACTGTACATTACTGTAGTCCTACTGGACATTACTGTAGTCCTACTGGACATTACTGTACATTACTGTTGTCCTACTGTACATTACTGTAGTCCTACTGTACATTACTGTAGTCCTACTGTACATTACTGTAGTCCTACTGGACATTACTGTAGTCCTATTGGACACTACTGTACTTTACTGTAGTCCTACTGGACATTACTGTAGTCCTATTGGACACTACAGGACATTACTGTAGTCCTACTGTACATTACTGCAGTCCTACTGGGCATTACTGTAGTCCTACTGGACATTACTGTAGTCCTACTGGACATTAGTGCAAGAAGAAGAATTACGACAAGAAAGAAAACGACAGTCAGACAGACAGACAGACAGTCAGACAGACAGACAGACAGACAGACAGACAGACAGACAGACAGACAGACAGACAGACACGAACGAAGGTCACCTTCTCATTTCAATTTGCCTCTCATTCCCAAACTCAGTTCCATTCCTTTCCCCTGTCTGTCTCTGCTGAGTCACCAGTCTTCTGGAGACATCAACAACAACCATCTGATAGGACCACTGAGGTATTTACAACAGGTTGGGGTCATTTCAATGAATGATTTAAACCCATTTGTTCTTCACAAATACTGGTTATAAATATCTCATGAGCTCTTTAATATGGGTAGATCTGTGTGGTAGTGGTGACCCGGGGTGAAGAGCAGGCTGGTAGGGTCTGACAGGAGACAACA
>NW_027001325.1:40000-127500 GCF_036934945.1 Oncorhynchus masou masou
GAAAACAGTTTCTTTTGTCATCAGTCACGATTTAGGAGGGTTGAGGATTAGAATTTATAGAGCAAAAACATTTTGACAATAGCTTTACTTAAACTAATATGGTGTCTACGAGCGTCACAGCCTGCTTCATCTGATCCACACAATATTAGATTTGTTTTTTTATAGGTCAAACGAATCGGGAAACAAATGAAAACATAACACTGAATTCAATTTCTTATCACTTCTAAGCATTTTCTCCTTTACTCATCATTCAAGTGACTGACTGCATTCATCTCGATGACTCATGTCTATATTTCAGTACAAAACAAAATGCATTTTTTGTTGTGGTTGCAGTTTTCAGTTGTTGTTTTTTTAGTCCCCTGTATTCAATATGTACCTGTAGCCGTAATGATTCTGGCTCGTGGACCGCGCGGTCGACACAATGACCAGCCTGTGTAGCATTATAGCCGACGTTAAAACGACAGGGACCGATCTGTATGTGACTTACTGCATCGTAAGACTCTGGGGCCACAGATTTACACAGACGTTTCTCATTCAACCCTCACAGATTTACATAGACGTTTCTCATTCAACCCTCACAGATTTACACAGACGTTTCTCATTCAACCCTCACAGATTTATACAGACGTTTCTCATTCAACCCTCACAGATTTACATAGACGTTTCTCATTCAACCCTCACAGATTTACACAGACGTTTCTCATTCAACCCTCACAGATTTATACAGACGTTTCTCATTCAACCCTCACAGATTTATACAAACATTTCTCATTCAACCCTCACAGATTTATACAGACGTTTCTCATTCAACCCTCACAGATTTACACAGACGTTTCTCATTCAACCCTCACAGATTTATACAGACGTTTCTCATTCAACCCTCACAGATTTATACAGACGTTTCTCATTCAACCCTCACAGATTTATACAGACGTTTCAACCCTCATTCAACCCTCACAGATTTACACAGACGTTTCTCATTCAACCATCACAGATTTACATAGACGTTTCTCATTCAACCCTCACAGATTTATACAGACGTTTCTCATTCAACACTCACAGATTTATACAGACGTTTCTCATTCAACCCTCACAGATTTACACAGACGTTTCTCATTCAACCCTCACAGATTTACACAGACGTTTCTCATTCAACCCTCACAGATTTACACAGACGTTTCTCATTCAACCCTCACAGATTAATACAGACGTTTCAACCCTCATTCAACCCTCACAGATTTATACAGACGTTTCTCATTCAACCCTCACAGATTTATACAGACGTTTCTCATTCAACCCTCACAGATTTATACAGACGTTTCTCATTCAACCCTCACAGATTTATACAGACGTTTCTCATTCAACCCTCACAGATTTATACAGACGTTTCAACCCTCATTCAACCCTCACAGATTTATACAGACGTTTCAACCCTCATTCAACCCTCACAGATTTATACAGACGTTTCTCATTCAACCCTCACAGATTTACACAGACGTTTCTCATTCAACCCTCACAGATTTATACAGACGTTTCTCATTCAACCCTCACAGATTTATACAGACGTTTCTCATTCAACCCTCACAGATTTATACAGACGTTTCAACTCTCACAGATTTATACAGACGTTTCAACCCTCATTCAACCCTCACAGATTTATACAGACGTTTCAACCCTCATTCAACCCTCACAGATTTATACAGACGTTTCAACCCTCATTCAACCCTCACAGATTTATACAGACGTTTCTCATTCAGCCCTCACGGCTGTCATCGACAGAAATAACATTATGAGAGAAGAAATGACTGATTATTTTTCACTAAATACTTTAATTCATCTAAAATAAGTAGCTATGAATGTCCAGCCATTTGGAAGCTATGAAATATTAACTATTTAAAATGCTGTGGCGCCTGACAGTAGAACAGTAGACCTGTAGAACCAGGAGAACCTGTAGAACCAGTAGAACCAGTAGAACAGTAGAAGCTGTAGAACCAGTAGAACCAGTAGAACAATAGAACCTGTAGAACCAGTAGAACCACAGTTAGCCCCTCGAGACTACTGCACCAACACTCCTGCGGAGGGTTAGTTACAACATCTACTTCCTCAAGAGGAGTCATCACTACATACAAAACAACATCCACTTCCTCCAAGAGGAGGCATCACTACATACAAAACAACATCCACCTCCTCTAAGAGGAGGCATCACTACATACAAAACAACATCCACTTCCTCTAAGAGGAGGCATCACTACATACAAAACAACATCCACTTCCTCTAAGAGGAGGCATCACTACATACAAAACAACATCTACTTCCTCTAAGAGGAGACATCACGACATACAAAACAACATCCACTTCCTCTAAGAGGAGGCATCACTACATACAAAACAACATCTACTTCCTCTAAGAGGAGGCATCACGACATACAAAACAACATCCACTTCCTCTAAGAGGAGGCATCACTACATACAAAACAACATCCACCTCCTCTAAGAGGAGGCATCACGACATACAAAACAACATCCACTTCCTCTAAGAGGAGGCATCACTACATACAAAACAACATCCACTTCCTCTAAGAGGAGGCATCACTACATACAAAACAACATCTACTTCCTCTAAGAGGAGGCATCACGACATACAAAACAACATCCACTTCCTCTAAGAGGAGGCATCACTACATACAAAACAACATCCACCTCCTCTAAGAGGAGGCATCACGACATACAAAACAACATCTACTTCCTCTAAGAGGAGGCATCACTACATACAAAACAACATCCACTTCCTCTAAGAGGAGGCATCACTACATACAAAACAACATCCACTTCCTCTAAGAGGAGGGATCACTACATACAAAACAACATCTCCTTCATCTAAGAGGAGGCATCACTACATACAAAACAACATCCACTTCCTCAAAGATGAGGCATCACTACATACAAAACAACATCCACTTCCTCAAAGATGAGGCATCACTACATACAAAACAACATCCACTTCCTCTAAGAGGAGGCATCACTACATACAAAACAACATCCACTTCATCTAAGAGGAGGCATCACTACATACAAAACAACATCCACTTCCTCAAAGATGAGGCATCACTACATACAAAACAACATCCACTTCCTCAAAGATGAGGCATCACTACATACAAACAACATCTACTTCCTCTAAGAGGAGGCATCACTACATACAAAACAACATCCACTTCCTCTAAGAGGAGGCATCACTACATACAAAACAACATCCACTTCCTCTAAGAGGAGGCATCACTACATACAAAACAACATCTCCTTCATCTAAGAGGAGGCATCACTACATACAAAACAACATCTCCTTCATCTAAGAGGAGGCATCACTACATACAAAACAACATCCACTTCCTCAAAGATGAGGCATCACTACATACAAAACAACATCCACTTCCTCAAAGATGAGGCATCACTACATACAAAACAACATCCACTTCCTCAAAGATGAGGCATCACTACATACAAAACAACATCTACTTCCTCTAAGAGGAGGCATCACTACATACAAAACAACATCCACCTCCTCTTAGAGGAGGCATCACTACATACAAAACAACATCCACTTCCTCTAAGAGGAGGCATCACTACATACAAAACAACATCCACTTCCTCTAAGAGGAGGCATCACTACATACAAAACAACATCTACTTCCTCTAAGAGGAGGCATCACTACATACAAAACAACATCCACTTCCTCAAAGATGAGGCATCACTACATACAAAACAACATCCACTTCCTCTAAGAGGAGGCATCACTACATACAAAACAACATCCACTTCCTCTAAGAGGAGGCATCACTACATACAAAACAACATCCACTTCCTCAAAGATGAGGCATCACTACATACAAAACAACATCCACTTCCTCTAAGAGGAGGCATCACTACATACAAAACAACATCTACTTCCTCTAAGAGGAGGCATCACTACAAAAAAAACAACATCTACTTCCTCTAAGAGGAGGCATCACTACATACAAAACAACATCCACTTCCTCTAAGAGGAGGCATCACTACATACAAAACAACATCTACCTCCTCTAAGAGGAGGCATCACTACATACAAAACAACATTCACTTCCTCTAAGAGGAGGCATCACTACATACAAAACAACATTCACTTCCTCTAAGAGGAGGCATCACTACATACAAAACAACATCTACCTCCTCTAAGAGGAGGCATCACTACATACAAAACAACATTCACTTCCTCTAAGAGGAGGCATCACTACATACAAAACAACATCTAATTCCTCTAAGAGGAGGCATCACTACATACAAAACAACACCCACTTCCTCTAAGAGGAGGCATCATTACAAACAAAACAACATCCACTTCCTCTAAGAGGAGGCATCACTACATACAAAACAACATCTACTTCCTCTAAGAGGAGGCATCACTACATACAAAAAAACATCCACTTCCTCCAAGAGGAGGCATCACTACATACAAAACAACATCCACCTCCTCTAAGAGGAGGCATCACTACATACAAAACAACATCCACCTCCTCTAAGATGAGGCATCACTACATACAAAACAACATCCACTTCCTCAAAGATGAGGCATCACTACATACAAAACAACATCCACTTCCTCAAAGATGAGGCATCACTACATACAAAACAACATCCACTTCCTCAAAGATGAGGCATCACTACATACAAAACAACATCTACTTCCTCTAAGAGGAGGCATCACTACATACAAAACAACATCCACCTCCTCTTAGAGGAGGCATCACTACATACAAAACAACATCCACTTCCTCTAAGAGGAGGCATCACTACATACAAAACAACATCCACCTCCTCTAAGAGGAGGCATCACTACATACAAAACAACATCTACTTCCTCTAAGAGGAGGCATCACTACATACAAAACAACATCCACTTCCTCAAAGATGAGGCATCACTACATACAAAACAACATCCACTTCCTCTAAGAGGAGGCATCACTACATACAAAACAACATCCACTTCCTCTAAGAGGAGGCATCACTACATACAAAACAACATCCACTTCCTCAAAGATGAGGCATCACTACATACAAAACAACATCCACTTCCTCTAAGAGGAGGCATCACTGCATACAAAACAACATCTACTTCCTCTAAGAGGAGGCATCACTACAAAAAAAACAACATCTACTTCCTCTAAGAGGAGGCATCACTACATACAAAACAACATCCACTTCCTCTAAGAGGAGGCATCACTACATACAAAACAACATCTACCTCCTCTAAGAGGAGGCATCACTACATACAAAACAACATTCACTTCCTCTAAGAGGAGGCATCACTACATACAAAACAACATTCACTTCCTCTAAGAGGAGGCATCACTACATACAAAACAACATCTACCTCCTCTAAGAGGAGGCATCACTACATACAAAACAACATTCACTTCCTCTAAGAGGAGGCATCACTACATACAAAACAACATCTAATTCCTCTAAGAGGAGGCATCACTACATACAAAACAACACCCACTTCCTCTAAGAGGAGGCATCATTACAAACAAAACAACATCCACTTCCTCTAAGAGGAGGCATCACTACATACAAAACAACATCTACTTCCTCTAAGAGGAGGCATCACTACATACAAAAAAACATCCACTTCCTCCAAGAGGAGGCATCACTACATACAAAACAACATCCACCTCCTCTAAGAGGAGGCATCACTACATACAAAACAACACCCACTTCCTCTAAGAGGAGGCATCACTACAAACAAAACAACATCCACTTCCTCTAAGAGGAGGCATCACTACATACAAAACAACATCCACCTCCTCTAAGAGGAGGCATCACTACATACAAAACAACACCCACTTCCTCTAAGAGGAGGCATCACTACAAACAAAACAACATCCACTTCCTCTAAGAGGAGGCATCACTACATACAAAACAACACCCACTTCCTCTAAGAGGAGGCATCACTACAAACAAAACAACATCCACTTCCTCTAAGAGGAGGCATCACTACATACAAAACAACACCCACTTCCTCTAAGAGGAGGCATCACTACATACAAAATAACATCCACTTCCTCTAAGAGGAGGCATCACTACATACAAAACAACATCTACTTCCTCTAAGAGGAGGCATCACTACATACAAAACAACATCCACTTCCTCTAAGAGGAGGCATCGCTACATACAAAACAACATCTACTTCCTCTAAGAGGAGGCATCACTACATACAAAACAACATCCACTTCCTCTAAGAGGAGGCATCACTAAATACAAAACAACATCTACTTCCTCTAAGAGGAGGCATCACTACATACAAAACAACATCCACTTCCTCTAAGAGGAGGCATCACTACATACAAAACAACATCCACTTCCTCTAAGAGGAGGCATCACTACATACAAAACAACACCCACTTCCTCTAAGAGGAGGCATCACTACAAACAAAACAACATCCACCTCCTCTAAGAGGAGGCATCACTACATACAAAACAACATCTACTTCCTCTAAGAGGAGGCATCACTACATACAAAAAAACATTCACTTCCTCTAAGAGGCATCACTACATACAAAACAACATCCACTTCCTCTAAGAGGAGGCATCACTACATACAAAACAACATCCACTTCCTCTTAGAGGGGGCATCATCATCAGATCTGGGACCAGCCGAATAGACAGCAACATGTCCTGAGTCTCAACATAACATCCTTATAAACAGATCTGGGACCAGCCGAACAGACAGCAACATCCCCCTGAGTCTCAACATAACATCCTTATAAACAGATCTGGGACCAGCCGCTCTTCTTCTCTTGAATGGGTCAGAAGTGGTCCAGTCCAGCGTTGAAACGTGAGCCGGGTTGATCACCATAGCAACCCACAAACGGTTACAACACAAAAAGGATGAGGATCAGAACGTTGATTTGAAACGGGCGGAATAAGGGGAAGGACGGCAGGGTGGACTAGTGGTTAGAGTGGAGGGACGGTAGGGTGGACTAGTGGTTAGAGTGGAGGGACGGCAGGGTAACCTCGTGGTTAGAGGGGAGGGACGGTAGGGTAACCTCGTGGTTAGAGGGGAGGGACGGTAGGGTAGACTAGTGGTTAGAGGGGAGGGACGGTAGGGTAGACTAGTGGTTAGAGTGGAGGGGTGGCAGGGTGGACTAGTGGTTAGAGTGGAGTGGCGGCAGGTAGACTAGTGGTTAGAGTGGAGGGACGGCAGGGTGGACTAGTGGTTAGAGTGGAGGGACGGCAGGGTGGACTAGTGGTTAGAGTGGAGGGACGGCAGGGTGGACTAGTGGTTAGAGTGGAGGGACGGCAGGGTAGCCTAGTGGTTAGAGTGGAGGGGCGGCAGGGTGGACTAGTGGTTAGAGTGGAGGGGTGGCAGGGTAACCTCGTGGTTAGAGGGGAGGGGTGGCAGGGTGGACTAGTGGTTAGAGTGGAGGGGTGGCAGGGTAGCCTCGTGGTTAGAGGGGAGGGACGGTAGGGTAGACTAGTGGTTAGAGGGGAGGGGTGGCAGGGTGGACTAGTGGTTAGAGGGGAGGGGTGGCAGGGTAACCTCGTGGTTAGAGGGGAGGGACAGCAGGGTAGCCTAGTGGTTAGAGTGGAGGGACGGTAGGGTGGACTAGTGGTTAGAGGGGAGGGGTGGCAGGGTAGCCTAGTGGTTAGAGTGGAGGGACGGCAGGGTAACCTCGTGGTTAGAGGGGAGGGGTTGCAGGGTAACCAAGTGGTTAGAGTGGAGGGGTGGCAGGGTGGACTAGTGGTTAGAGTGGAGGAGCGGTAGGGTAGACTAGTGGTTAGAGTGGAGGGGCGGCAGGGTAGCCTAGTGGTTAGAGTGGAGGGGTGGCAGGGTAGCCTAGTGGTTAGAGTGGAGGGGCGGCAGGGTAGCCTAGTGGTTAGAGTGGAGGGGTGGCAGGGTAGACTAGTGGTTAGAGTGGAGGGGTGGCAGGGTGGACTAGTGGTTAGAGTGGAGGGGCGGCAGGGTAACCTAGTGGTTAGAGTGGAGGGACGGTAGGGTGGACTAGTGGTTAGAGTGGAGGGGTGGCAGGGTGGACTAGTGGTTAGAGGGGAGGGACGGCAGGGTGGACTAGTGGTTAGAGTGGAGGGGTGGCAGGGTGGACTAGTGGTTAGAGTGGAGGGGTGGCAGGGTGGACTAGTGGTTAGAGGGGAGGGACGGCAGGGTAACCTCGTGGTTAGAGGGGAGGGACGGTAGGGTAGACTAGTGGTTAGAGTGGAGGGGTGGCAGGGTGGACTAGTGGTTAGAGTGGAGGGGCGGCAGGGTAGCCTAGTGGTTAGAGTGGAGGGGTGGCAGGGTAGCCTAGTGGTTAGAGTGGAGGGGCGGCAGGGTAGCCTAGTGGTTAGAGTGGAGGGGTGGCAGGGTAGACTAGTGGTTAGAGTGGAGGGGTGGCAGGGTGGACTAGTGGTTAGAGTGGAGGGGCGGCAGGGTAACCTAGTGGTTAGAGTGGAGGGACGGTAGGGTGGACTAGTGGTTAGAGTGGAGGGGTGGCAGGGTGGACTAGTGGTTAGAGGGGAGGGACGGCAGGGTGGACTAGTGGTTAGAGTGGAGGGGTGGCAGGGTGGACTAGTGGTTAGAGTGGAGGGGTGGCAGGGTGGACTAGTGGTTAGAGGGGAGGGACGGCAGGGTAACCTCGTGGTTAGAGGGGAGGGACGGTAGGGTAGACTAGTGGTTAGAGTGGAGGGGTGGCAGGGTGGACTAGTGGTTAGAGTGGAGGGGCGGCAGGGTGGACTAGTGGTTAGAGGGGAGGGACGGCAGGGTGGACTAGTGGTTAGAGTGGAGGGGTGGCAGGGTGGACTAGTGGTTAGAGTGGAGGGGCGGCAGGGTGGACTAGTGGTTAGAGTGGAGGGGTGGCAGGGTGGACTAGTGGTTAGAGGGGAGGGACGGCAGGGTAACCTCGTGGTTAGAGGGGAGGGACGGTAGGGTAGACTAGTGGTTAGAGTGGAGGGGTGGCAGGGTGGACTAGTGGTTAGAGTGGAGGGGCGGCAGGGTGGACTAGTGGTTAGAGGGGAGGGACGGCAGGGTGGACTAGTGGTTAGAGTGGAGGGACGGCAGGGTGGACTAGTGGTTAGAGTGGAGGGGTGGCAGGGTGGACTAGTGGTTAGAGTGGAGGGGCGGCAGGGTGGACTAGTGGTTAGAGTGGAGGGGTGGCAGGGTGGACTAGTGGTTAGAGGGGAGGGACGGCAGGGTAACCTCGTGGTTAGAGGGGAGGGACGGTAGGGTAGACTAGTGGTTAGAGTGGAGGGGTGGCAGGGTGGACTAGTGGTTAGAGTGGAGGGGCGGCAGGGTGGACTAGTGGTTAGAGGGGAGGGACGGCAGGGTGGACTAGTGGTTAGAGTGGAGTGGTGGCAGGGTGGACTAGTGGTTAGAGTGGAGGGGCGGCAGGGTAACCTCGTGGTTAGAGGGGAGGGACGGTAGGGTAGACTAGTGGTTAGAGTGGAGGGGTGGCAGGGTGGACTAGTGGTTAGAGTGGAGGGGCGGCAGGGTAGCCAAGTGGTTAGAGTGGAGGGGTGGCAGGGTAGCCTAGTGGTTAGAGTGGAGAGGTGGCAGGGTGGACTAGTGCTTAGAGTGGAGGGGCGGCAGGGTAGACTAGTGGTTAGAGTGGAGGGGCGGCAGGGTAGCCTAGTGGTTAGAGTGGAGGGGTGGCAGGGTAACCTAGTGGTTAGAGTGGAGGGGCGGCAGGGTAACCTAGTGGTTAGAGCGTTGGACTAGTAACCGGAAGGTTGCAAGTTCAAATCCACGAGCTGACAAGGTACAAATCTGTCGTTCTGCCCCTGAACAGGCAGTTAACCCACTGTTCCTAGGCCGTCATTTAAAATAAGAATTTGTTGCCTAGTTAAGTAAAATTAAAATACTACATACAAAAAAAAAAAAAAACATTTCTAGGTCACGCATATTATTCTCGTAGCCTGTTCCCAGATCTGTTGGTGCTGTCTTGCCAATGCCTATGGTCACGTGAATCTAACACACACAGATCTGGGACCAGACTTAAAGAGAGCAACGTGTCCTGGTCTCACGGTTACAGACTTGATGGATTCTCTTCTCTTGGATCATTCAGAAGTGGTCCGGAGTTCCTTGGTGCTGAACCGAGGCCAACAGGAATCCATTCACAAAGCCACAATGGTCATTCCGATGGGTCTCTTTGTGGAGCGAGGAGCAACGGGGCTACAATTCACTGGGATGTCTGGTCCGAGGCCAAGCAGCGTCCCCGGAGACTCCATGTCCACAGCACAGTGGTACAGACCAGACCAAGGAGAAGAACCCCCATGTCCACAGCACAGTGGTACAGTCCAGACCAAGGAGAAGAACCCCCATGTCCACAGCACAGTGGTACAGTCCAGACCAAGGAGAAGAACCCCCATGTCCACGGCACAGTGGTACAGTCCAGACCAAGGAGAAGAACCCCCATGTCCACAGCACAGTGGTACAGTCCAGACCAAGGAGAAGAACCCCCATGTCCACAGCACAGTGGTACAGACCAGACCAAGGAGAAGAACCCCCATGTCCACAGCACAGTGGTACAGGCCAGACCAAGGAGAAGAACCCCCATGTCCACGGCACAGTGGTACAGACCAGACCAAGGAGAAGAACCCCCATGTCCACAGCACAGTGGTACAGACCAGACCAAGGAAAATAACCCCCATGTCCACAGCACAGTGGTACAGGCCAGACCTAGGAGAAGAACCCCCATGTCCACAGCACAGTGGTACAGACCAGACCAAGGGGAAGAACCCCCATGTCCACAGCACAGTGGTACAGGCCAGACCAAGGAGAAGAACCCCCATGTCCACAGCACAGTGGTACAGACCAGACCTAGGAGAAGAACCCCCATGTCCACAGCACAGTGGTACAGACCAGACCAAGGAGAAGAACCCCCATGTCCACAGCACAGTGGTACAGTCCAGACCAAGGAGAATAACTCCCATGTCCACAGCACAGTGGTACAGGCCAGACTAAGGAGAAGAACCCCCATGTCCACAGCACAGTGGTACAGACCAGACCAAGGAGAAGAACCCCCATGTCCACAGCACAGTGGTACAGACCACACCAATTTTTGTATTTATTTTTATTTTATTTATTTCACCTTTATTTAACCAGGTAGGCTAGTTGAGAACAAGTTCTGATTTACAACTGCGACCTGGCCAAGATAAGGCACAGCAGTGTGAACAGACAACACAGAGTTACACATGGAGTAAACAATTAACAAGTCAATAACACAGTAGATTTTTTTTTTGTAAGAGTCTATATACATTGTGTGCAAAAGGCATGAGGAGGTAGGCGAATAATTACAATTTTGCAGATTAACACTGGAGTGATAAATGATCAGATGGTCATGTACAGGTAGAGATATTGGTGTGCAAAAGAGCAGAAAAGTAAATAAACAGTATGTGGATGAGGTAGGTAAATTGGGCGGGCTAGAGAGTGGAGCCTATAGCAGGTTATAACCCGTATATTTCAGCTGTATAACAGGCTAAGAACCCCCATGTCCACAGCACAGTGGTACAGTCCAGACCTAAGAGAAGAAGCATGCCCTGCTAGCCTGGCATCAGATCTATTTGTGCTGTCTTGCCAACTATGCATAAAACCAGCCATAGGAGTTCCTGTAGCTATACAGCACAAACCAATCTAGAACCAGGCTAATGCCCTGTAGGCTTAGTCAGCATAGTCAGGTGCCTAGACACTCGTTCTACACCTGACATATACTGGTTATAACCTGCTATAGGCTCCACTCTCTAGACACCCGTTCTACACCTGACATATACTGGTTATAACCTGCTATAGAATCCACTCTCTAGACACCTGTTATACACCTGACATATACTGGTTATAACCTGCTATAGAATCCACTCTCTAGACACCCGTTCTACACCTGACATATACTGGTTATAACCTGCTATAGAATCCACTCTCTAGACACCTGTTATACACCTGACATATACTGGTTATAACCTGCTATAGGCTCCACTCTCTAGACACCTGTTATACACCTGACATATACTGGTTATAACCTGCTATAGGCTCCACTCTCTAGACACCTGTTATACACCTGACATATACTGGTTATAACCTGCTATAGGCTCCACTCTCTAGACACCTGTTATACACCTGACATATACTGGTTATAACCTGCTATAGGCTCCACTCTCTAGACACCTGTTATACACCTGACATATACTGGTTATAACCTGCTATAGGCTCCACTCTCTAGACACCTGTTATACACCTGACATATACTGGTTATAACCTGCTATAGGCTCCACTCTCTAGACACCTGTTATACACCTGACATATACTGGTTATAACCTGCTATAGAATCCACTCTCTAGACACACGTTCTACACCTGACATATACTGGTTATAACCTGCTATAGGCTCCACTCTCTAGACACCTGTTATACACCTGGCATATACTGGTTATAACCTGCTATAGGCTACATCCTCTAGACACCTGTTATACATCTGAAATATACTGGTTATAACCTGCTATAGGCTCCACTCTCTAGACACCTGTTATACACCTGGCATATACTGGTTATAACCTGCTATAGGCTACATCCTCTAGACACCTGTTATACATCTGAAATATACTGGTTATAACCTGCTATAGGCTCCACTCTCTAAAAACCACCACAACCTTTTAATGCATTATAAGTAGCTCATAAGGCATTATAACTGTGCTTATAATGCATTATGAAAAGGGTATTCATAGCTTGGAAGTGCTACCGTCCGAGCGTTTCTTCTTCAGGTTTATCCTCCCTCTTTGTGAGAGCCCCCCTCCCTCTGCCAACCCCCCTCCGCCCCTCTGCCAACCCCCCTCCGCCCCTCTGCCAACCACCCTTCGCCCCTCTGCCAACCACCCTCCGCCCCTCTGCCAACCACCCTCCCCCCTCTGCCAACCACCCTCCGCCCCTCTGCCAACCACCCTTCGCCCCTCTGCCAACCACCTCCGCCCCTCTGCCAACCACCCTCCCCCCTCTGCCAACCCCCCTCCGCCCCTCTGCCAACCACCCTTCGCCCCTCTGCCAACCACCCTCCGCCCCTCTGCCAACCACCCTCCGCCCCTCTGCCAACCACCCTCCCCCCCTCTGCCAACCACCCTCCGCCCCTCTGCCAACCCACCCCCCCTCTGCCCACTACATGATCTCACATCACTCTAATGCATGCTGCTGGGACCTGACCTAAATCTAGAATAGGATGAGACCCTGCTATGCACACACACACACAGAACACAGAACACAGAAAACAGAACACAGAACACAGACACAGAACACAGAACACAGACACAGAACACAGAACACAGAACACAGAACACAGAAAACAGGGGAATGACTGTGGCCGAGGTTCGGCCTCGGTAAGAGGTTTAAGTCTTAACTAGTTTGAGTCCACGTTGTAGACAGAGACACAGAAGTCATTATATTTAACTAGTTTGAGTCCATGTTGAAGACAGAGACACAGAGGTAATTATATTTAACTAGTTTGAGTCCATGTTGTAGACTGAGACACAGAGGTCATTATATTTAACTAGTTTGAGTCCACGTTGTAGACAGAGACAGAAGTCATTATATTTAACTAGTTTGAGTCCATGTTGAAGACAGAGACACAGAGGTCATTATATTTAACTAGTTTGAGTCCATGTTGTAGACAGAGACAGAAGTCATTATATTTAACTAGTTTGAGTCCATGTTGTAGACAGAGACACAGAGGTCATTATATTTAACTAGTTTGAGTCCACGTTGTAGACAGAGACAGAAGTCATGATATTTCTAAGGTCGTATGCCATTCAATCAATATAATTATTACATAATAGTTTGTGTCTGGAGTGGGTGGGTGGACCCAGGTACTGGTATGGTCAGGTGGATGGATCCAGGTACTGGTATGGTCAGGTGGATGGACCCAGGTACTGGTATGGTCAGGTGGATGGATCCAGGTACTGGTATGGTCAGGTGGATGGACCCAGGTACTGGTATGGTCAGGTGGGTGGATGGACCCAGGTACTGGTATGGTCAGGTGGGTGGGTGGACCCAGGTACTGGTATGGTCAGGTGGGTGGGTGGGTGGACCCAGGTACTGGTATGGTCAGGTGGATGGACCCAGGTACTGGTATGGTCAGGTGGGTGGGTGGACCCAGGTACTGGTATGGTCAGGTGGGTGGACCCAGGTACTGGTATGGTCAGGTGGATGGACCCAGGTACAGGTATGGTCAGGTGGATGGACCCAGGTACTGGTATGGTCAGGTGGATGGATCCAGGTACTGGTATGGTCAGGTGGATGGACCCAGGTACTGGTATGGTCAGGGGGATGGACCCAGGTACTGGTATGGTCAGGTGGATGGACCCAGGTACTGGTATGGTCAGGTGGATGGACCCAGGTACTGGTATGGTCAGGTGGATGGACCCAGGTACTGGTATGGTCAGGTGGGTGGACCCAGGTACTGGTATGGTCAGGTGGATTGACCCAGGTACTGGTATGGTCAGGTGGATGGATCCAGGTACTGGTATGGTCAGGTGGATGGACCCAGGTACTGGTATGGTCAGGTGGATGGACCCAGGTACTGGTATGGTCAGATGGATGGACCCAGGTACTGGTATGGTCAGGTGGATGGACCCAGGTACTGGTATGGTCAGGTGGATGGACCCAGGTACTGGTATGGTCAGGTGGATGGACCCAGGTACTGGTATGGTCAGGTGGATGGACCCAGGTACTGCTATGGTCAGGTGGATGGACCCAGGTACAGGTATGGTCAGGTGGATGGACCCAGGTACTGGTATGGTCAGGTGGATGGACCCAGGTACTGGTATGGTCAGGTGGATGGACCCAGGTACTGGTATGGTCAGGTGGATGGACCCAGGTACTGCTATGGTCAGGTGGATGGACCCAGGTATTGGTATGGTCAGGTATGGTCAGGTGGATGGACCCAGGTACTGGTATGGTCAGGTGGATGGACCCAGGTACTGGTATGGTCAGGTGGATGGACCCAGGTACCGGTATGGTCAGGTACTGGTATGGTCAGGTGGATGGACCCAGGTACCGGTATGGTCAGGTACTGGTATGGTCAGGTGGATGGACCCAGGTACTGGTATGGTCAGGTGGGTGGACCCAGGTACTGGTATGGTCAGGTGGGTGGACCCAGGTACTGGTATGGTCAGGTACTGGTATGGTCAGGTGGATGGACCCAGGTACTGGTATGGTCAGGTGGATGGACCCAGGTACTGGTATGGTCAGGTGGATGGACCCAGGTGCAGGTATGGTCAGGTGGATGGACCCAGGTACTGGTATGGTCAGGTGGATGGACCCAGGTACTGGTATGGTCAGGTGGATGGACCCAGGTACTGGTATGGTCAGGTGGATGGACCCAGGTACTGGTATGGTCAGGTGGATGGACCCAGGTACTGGTATGGTCAGGTGGATGGACCCAGGTACTGGTAGGGTCAGGTGGATGGACCCAGGTACTGGTATGGTCAGGTGGATGGACCCAGGTACTGGTATGGTCAGGTGGATGGACCCAGGTACTGGTATGGTCAGGTGGATGGACCCAGGTACTGGTATGGTCAGGTGGATGGACCCAGGTACTGGTATGGTCAGGTGGATGGACCCAGGTACTGGTATGGTCAGGTGGGTGGGTGGACCCAGGTACAGGTATGGTCAGGTGGATGGACCCAGGTACTGGTATGGTCAGGTGGATGGACCCAGGTACTGGTATGGTCAGGTGGATGGACCCAGGTACTGGTATGGTCAGGTGCATGGAACCCAGGTGGTGAAGCGTCAACACATGGTGTAAGCGTATATATAGTAAACACAGCGGTAGTCAGATTCACAAAACCCTATGCTATGGAAATACTAGACAACAGCACAACACTTGAACAGCTATGTGGTACCTCATCCAACCAGAATACACAATGTAGCTAGGTGTACACAATAACAGACAGACAGACAGACAGACAGACAGACAGACAGACAGACAGACAGAGCCATTGTCAACAGATGAAATGGATGACATGTCCCAGCATCATTATAGCCAATAGACTGTCACAGAACAACGCGGCGAGCCAATCACTTCACAGAAAGGAAATAACAGGACTGCAATTCCATAGCAGTGATCCAGCAACCACATCCTCCTGACAATGAAGGCCTTTACAAGTATGTGTTACTTTATCTTGATACGCGGCGCCATTTGAAATGACGACTGAACTCAAGACACACAACGACGTCTGACTATTATACAGCGATACCTATCGTTTACTTAGGCCTATAAACAATGGTCCAACGGTTTTATATACTGTATATAAATATATATATATATTTATCCTATATATGTTGTTCGTCGACAAAAGAAGGCAGAATAATGTATTAAATCGGTGCACAGTTAAATGTAGGCCTATCTGTGCGTTTTGTGTCGCAGAAATAAACAACATCACATTAACGTTACAAATAATGTATGGAGCGACAGGTATCAGGTATGTCTCGTGCTATAGCAGGAGTGTGATTACACAACATCTATATTGTGTTTTCTGGATGCATTGTGTGTGTGTGTGTTTTTACGCATGGTCTATTCCTATGCTCAACGACATGTTACGTAGACTACCGTGTTGTATGAGACGGTCTTTACACTAAAGGTTATTTACTGTAGGCTGCTCCCCGAATTGAATCATCACATTACTCAGAGCGTGTAGCCTACGTTGTGTAGCCTAGGTCCTACCATCCTCATGAAACGATAATGCTCTGTTCCTTTCATGACAGAAAAAAAAACGACGGGGGGGGGGGGGCTATAAAATATCACATTCGGTTCACCCTGGCCCCCCAAAAAAATCACACGGTGTTTACCTTAAAAAAGGCCACACTGTTGAGATTGATATCTCTTTGTACCATTCTCCACAAATATCACTTGCATTTGCCAATCTCATCATAGGCTACGGTATAGGTTATCTAGCCAATATAATAACAAATGAATCCAAAACCGTACATAGACTCGACATGCAAATCTACAGGACCAACCGGGTGCACCTGCCTAACGGAAGGGAAAAGAATGACAGCATCAAATATTTACTATATCCAGATATATATATAATATTACATCCACATAGGCATCAACTCACCGTGTATTTCAAGTCACTGTCTCCCGTCATTATTTGTTTAATCCCCACTGGTCCTTTGTGTCTCTGTTTGTTTCGTGTTTTAATTTTCCCTGTGTGATAAACATGCCCGCCAGACGGGGTCTGTGCTCCTCTCATCCGCCTGCCGTCATTCTGTCTCTATCTCCGCCTGCCGTCATTCTGTCTCTATCTCCGCCTGCTGCTGCAGCACGAGCACTAAAGTCACTCCCACCGTTCCATTCCACAGCATGACGTCAAGGATCAACAGCGTCCACCCCTCCTTTAATAATGCCATTGACTATCTCCCTTTCCCCCCTCTCTCTCTCGCGCAGTGTCTGTCTGTCTACCGAATTCAGAACCTCGCCGGCCGATTTGGGCGCTTGTCTGGTTGTAGGCTTAAACCAACATCATTTAGGAGACGGGATTCTTCTGGAGTAGGGTGGTGGTTACATAAATGGCGCTGGTACTTATACAATGTATTACTATGGTAACACTAGGCTTCATTATCACAGCAGAGGGACTCACCAGTGGATGGCGCTTGTCGGGTCCCGGCTGGCGGAACGACCGTGGATAGACAATGCCGTCATGTTCTCGAGTGGCTACATTGTTGCTGTGTACATCAGTGGCATTGTTCTGTATTTGAATGGCTGATGATGTGCAGTGGAGCGATAACCATGGCTACTGTAGTCTCACATTTAAAAAAAAATATATATATATATATATATATATATAATTCTAGTCCTGTCTGTGTAGTCATTTGTTTTAATTGTTAGCCCGAAAAAATGTAATTAAAAAAACAGAAATAGAGACTAAACACATATACATTAACATCTTACCAGCCAATCACAAGGTGATGTGTGTCTGATGTCTCATTGTGGACAGAAAGGACACATGTATTTTTTGATTTTATCTTTATTTAAACTAGTCAGTTGACGGCCGAGGAACAGTGGGTTAACTGGCCTAGGAACAGTGGGTTAACTGGCCTAGGAACAGTTTGTTAACTGGCCTGGGAACAGTGGGTTAACTGGCCGAGGAACAGTGGGTTAACTGGCCGAGGAACAGTGGGTTAACTGGCCGAGGAACAGTGGGTTAACTGGCCGAGGAACAGTGGGTTAACTGGCCTAGGAACAGTGGGTTAACTGGCCTAGGAACAGTGGGTTAACTGGCCGAGGAACAGTGGGTTAACTGGCCTAGGAACAGTGGGTTACCTGGCCTAGGAACAGTGGGTTAACTGGCCTAGGAACAGTGGGTTAACTGGCCTAGGAACAGTGGGTTAACTGGCCTAGGAACAGTGGGTTGACTGCCTGTTCAGGGGGCAGAACAACAGATTTGTACCTTGTCAGCTCGCGGAGTCTTGGCTACCTGTTGGTTACTGGCCCAACGCTCTAACCACTAGGCTACCTGCTGGTTACTAGTCCAACGCTCTAACCACTAGGCTACCTGCTGGTTACTAGTTCAACACTCTAACCACTAGGCTACCTGCCGGTTACCAGTCCAACGCTCTAACCACTAGGCTACCTGCTGGTTACTAGTCCAACACTCTAACCACTAGGCTACCTGCCGGTTACCAGTCCAACGCTCTAACCACTAGGCTACCTGCTGGTTACTAGTCCAACACTCTAACCACTAGGCTACCTGTTGGTTACTGGCCCAACGCTCTAACCACTAGGCTACCTGCTGGTTACTAGTCCAACGCTCTAACCACTAGGCTACCTGCTGGTTACTAGTTCAACACTCTAACCACTAGGCTACCTGCCGGTTACCAGTCCAACGCTCTAACCACTAGGCTACCTGCTGGTTACTAGTCCAACACTCTAACCACTAGGCTACCTGCCGGTTACCAGTCCAACGCTCTAACCACTAGGCTACCTGCTGGTTACTAGTCCAACACTCTAAGCACTAGGCTACCTGCTGGTTACTGGCCCAATGCTCTAACCACTAGGCAACCTGCTGGTTACTAGTCCAACGCTCTAACCCCTAGGCTACCTGCTGCTTACTAGTCCAACACTCTAAGCACTAGGCTACCTGCTGGTTACTGGCCCAACGCTCTAACCACTAGGCTACCTGTTGGTTACTGGCCCAACGCTCTAACCACTAGTCTAGCTGCTGGTTACTAGTCGAACTCTCTAACCTACCTGCTGGTTACTGGCCCAACACTCTAACCACTAGACTACCTGCTGGTTACTGGCCCAACGCTCTAACCACTAGGCTACCTGCTGGTTACTAGTCCAACACTCTAACCACTAGTCTACCTGCTGGTTACTAGTCCAACACTCTAACCACTAGGCTACCTGCTGGTTACTGGCCCAACACTCTAACCACTAGGCTACCTGCTGGTTACTAGTCCAACACTCTAACCACTAGACTACCTGCTGGTTACTGGCCCAACACTCTAACCACTAGGCTACCTGCTGGTTACTGGCCCAACACTCTAACCACTAGGCTACCTGCTGGTTACTATTTCAACAGTCTAACCACTAGGCTACCTGCTGGTTACTAGTCCAACAGTCTAACCACTAGGCTACCTGCTGGTTACTAGTCCAACAGTCTAACCACTAGGCTACCTGCTGGTTACTAGTCCAACAGTCTAACCACTAGGCTACCTGCTGGTTACTAGTCCAACAGTCTAACCACTAGGCTACCTGCTGGTTACTAGTCCAACAGTCTAACCACTAGACTACCTGCTGGTTACTGGCCCAACACTCTAACCACTAGGCTACCTGCTGGTTACTGGCCCAACACTCTAACCACTAGGCTACCTGCTGGTTACTGTCCCAACACTCTAACCACTAGGCTACCTGCTGGTTACTGGCCCAACACTCTAACCACTAGGCTACCTGCTGGTTACTGGCCCAACACTCTAACCACTAGGCTACCTGCTGGTTACTAGTCCAACACTCTAACCACTAGGCTACCTGCTGGTTACTGGCCCAACACTCTAACCACTAGACTACCTGCTGGTTACTGGCCCAACACTCTAACCACTAGGCTACCTGCTGGTTACTGGCCCAACACTCTAACCACTAGGCTACCTGCTGGTTACTGGCCCAACACTCTAACCACTAGGCTGCCTGCTGGTTACTAGTCCAACACTCTAACCACTAGACTACCTGCTGGTTACTGGCCCAACACTCTAACCACTAGGCTACCTGCTGGTTACTGGCCCAACACTCTAACCACTAGGCTACCTGCTGGTTACTGGCCCAACACTCTAACCACTAGGCTACCTGCTGGTTACTGGCCCAACACTCTAACCACTAGGCTACCTGCTGGTTACTGGCCCAACACTCTAACCACTAGGCTACCTGCTGGTTACTAGTCCAACACTCTAACCACTAGGCTACCTGCTGGTTACTGGCCCAACACTCTAACCACTAGACTACCTGCTGGTTACTGGCCCAACACTCTAACCACTAGGCTACCTGCTGGTTACTGGCCCAACACTCTAACCACTAGGCTACCTGCTGGTTACTGGCCCAACACTCTAACCACTAGGCTACCTGCTGGTTACTAGTCCAACACTCTAACCACTAGGCTACCTGCTGGTTACTGGCCCAACACTCTAACCACTAGGCTACCTGCTGGTTACTAGTCCAACACTCTAACCACTAGTCTACCAGCTGGTTACTAGTCCAACACTCTAACCACTAGTCTACCAGCTGGTTACTAGTCCAACACTCTAACCACTAGTCTACCAGCTGGTTACTAGTCCAACACTCTAACCACTAGGTTACCTGCTGGTTACTAGTCCAACACTCTAACCACTAGGCTACCTGCTGGTTACTAGTCCAACACTCTAACCACTAGGCTACCTGCTGGTTACTAGTCCAACACTCTAACCACTAGGCTACCTGCTGGTTACTAGTCCAACACTCTAACCACTAGGCTACCTGCTGGTTACTAGTCCAACACTCTAACCACTAGGCTACCTGCTGGTTACTAGTCCAACACTCTAACCACTAGGCTACCTGCTGGTTACTAGTCCAACACTCTAACCACTAGGCTACCTGCTGGTTACTAGTCCAACGCTCTAACCACTAGGCTACCTGCTGGTTACTATTTCAACAGTCTAACCACTAGGCTACCTGCTGGTTACTGGCCCAACACTCTAACCACTAGGATACCTGCTGGTTACTAGTCCAACACTCTAACCACTAGGCTACCTGCTGGTTACTAGTCCAACACTCTAACCACTAGGCTACCTGCTGGTTACTAGTCCAACACTCTAACCACTAGGCTACCTGCTGGTTACTGGCCCAACACTCTAACCACTAGGCTACCTGCTGGTTACTGGCCCAACACTCTAACCACTAGGCTACCTGCTGGTTACTGGCCCAACGCTCTAACCACTAGGCTACCTGCTGGTTACTATTTCAACAGTCTAACCACTAGGCTACCTGCTGGTTACTAGTCCAACACTCTAACCACTAGGCTACCTGCTGGTTACTAGTCCAACACTCTAACCACTAGGCTACCTGCTGGTTACTAGTCCAACACTCTAACCACTAGGCTACCTGCTGGTTACTAGTCCAACAGTCTAACCACTAGGCTACCTGCTGGTTACTAGTCCAACAGTCTAACCACTAGGCTACCTGCTGGTTACTAGTCCAACAGTCTAACCACTAGGCTACCTGCTGGTTACTAGTCCAACAGTCTAACCACTAGACTACCTGCTGGTTACTGGCCCAACACTCTAACCACTAGGCTACCTGCTGGTTACTGGCCCAACACTCTAACCACTAGACTACCTGCTGGTTACTGGCCCAACACTCTAACCACTAGGCTACCTGCTGGTTACTGGCCCAACACTCTAACCACTAGGCTACCTGCTGGTTACTGGCCCAACACTCTAACCACTAGGCTACCTGCTGGTTACTAGTCCAACACTCTAACCACTAGGCTACCTGCTGGTTACTGGCCCAACACTCTAACCACTAGGCTACCTGCTGGTTACTGGCCCAACACTCTAACCACTAGGCTACCTGCTGGTTACTGGCCCAACACTCTAACCACTAGGCTACCTGCTGGTTACTAGTCCAACACTCTAACCACTAGGCTACCTGCTGGTTACTGGCCCAACACTCTAACCACTAGACTACCTGCTGGTTACTGGCCCAACACTCTAACCACTAGGCTACCTGCTGGTTACTGGCCCAACACTCTAACCACTAGGCTACCTGCTGGTTACTGGCCCAACACTCTAACCACTAGGCTACCTGCTGGTTACTAGTCCAACACTCTAACCACTAGGCTACCTGCTGGTTACTGGCCCAACACTCTAACCACTAGGCTACCTGCTGGTTACTAGTCCAACACTCTAACCACTAGTCTACCAGCTGGTTACTAGTCCAACACTCTAACCACTAGTCTACCAGCTGGTTACTAGTCCAACACTCTAACCACTAGTCTACCAGCTGGTTACTAGTCCAACACTCTAACCACTAGGTTACCTGCTGGTTACTAGTCCAACACTCTAACCACTAGGCTACCTGCTGGTTACTAGTCCAACACTCTAACCACTAGGCTACCTGCTGGTTACTAGTCCAACACTCTAACCACTAGGCTACCTGCTGGTTACTAGTCCAACACTCTAACCACTAGGCTACCTGCTGGTTACTAGTCCAACACTCTAACCACTAGGCTACCTGCTGGTTACTAGTCCAACACTCTAACCACTAGGCTACCTGCTGGTTACTAGTCCAACACTCTAACCACTAGGCTACCTGCTGGTTACTAGTCCAACGCTCTAACCACTAGGCTACCTGCTGGTTACTATTTCAACAGTCTAACCACTAGGCTACCTGCTGGTTACTGGCCCAACACTCTAACCACTAGGATACCTGCTGGTTACTAGTCCAACACTCTAACCACTAGGCTACCTGCTGGTTACTAGTCCAACACTCTAACCACTAGGCTACCTGCTGGTTACTAGTCCAACACTCTAACCACTAGGCTACCTGCTGGTTACTGGCCCAACACTCTAACCACTAGGCTACCTGCTGGTTACTGGCCCAACACTCTAACCACTAGGCTACCTGCTGGTTACTGGCCCAACGCTCTAACCACTAGGCTACCTGCTGGTTACTATTTCAACAGTCTAACCACTAGGCTACCTGCTGGTTACTAGTCCAACACTCTAACCACTAGGCTACCTGCTGGTTACTAGTCCAACACTCTAACCACTAGGCTACCTGCTGGTTACTAGTCCAACACTCTAACCACTAGGCTACCTGCTGGTTACTAGTCCAACAGTCTAACCACTAGGCTACCTGCTGGTTACTAGTCCAACAGTCTAACCACTAGGCTACCTGCTGGTTACTAGTCCAACAGTCTAACCACTAGGCTACCTGCTGGTTACTAGTCCAACAGTCTAACCACTAGACTACCTGCTGGTTACTGGCCCAACACTCTAACCACTAGGCTACCTGCTGGTTACTGGCCCAACACTCTAACCACTAGACTACCTGCTGGTTACTGGCCCAACACTCTAACCACTAGGCTACCTGCTGGTTACTGGCCCAACACTCTAACCACTAGGCTACCTGCTGGTTACTGGCCCAACACTCTAACCACTAGGCTACCTGCTGGTTACTAGTCCAACACTCTAACCACTAGGCTACCTGCTGGTTACTGGCCCAACACTCTAACCACTAGGCTACCTGCTGGTTACTGGCCCAACACTCTAACCACTAGGCTACCTGCTGGTTACTGGCCCAACACTCTAACCACTAGGCTACCTGCTGGTTACTAGTCCAACACTCTAACCACTAGGCTACCTGCTGGTTACTGGCCCAACACTCTAACCACTAGACTACCTGCTGGTTACTGGCCCAACACTCTAACCACTAGGCTACCTGCTGGTTACTGGCCCAACACTCTAACCACTAGGCTACCTGCTGGTTACTGGCCCAACACTCTAACCACTAGGCTACCTGCTGGTTACTAGTCCAACACTCTAACCACTAGGCTACCTGCTGGTTACTGGCCCAACACTCTAACCACTAGGCTACCTGCTGGTTACTAGTCCAACACTCTAACCACTAGTCTACCAGCTGGTTACTAGTCCAACACTCTAACCACTAGTCTACCAGCTGGTTACTAGTCCAACACTCTAACCACTAGTCTACCAGCTGGTTACTAGTCCAACACTCTAACCACTAGGTTACCTGCTGGTTACTAGTCCAACACTCTAACCACTAGGCTACCTGCTGGTTACTAGTCCAACACTCTAACCACTAGGCTACCTGCTGGTTACTAGTCCAACACTCTAACCACTAGGCTACCTGCTGTTTACTAGTCCAACACTCTAACCACTAGGCTACCTGCTGGTTACTAGTCCAACACTCTAACCACTAGGCTACCTGCTGGTTACTAGTCCAACACTCTAACCACTAGGCTACCTGCTGGTTACTAGTCCAACACTCTAACCACTAGGCTACCTGCTGGTTACTAGTCCAACGCTCTAACCACTAGGCTACCTGCTGGTTACTATTTCAACAGTCTAACCACTAGGCTACCTGCTGGTTACTGGCCCAACACTCTAACCACTAGGCTACCTGCTGGTTACTAGTCCAACACTCTAACCACTAGGCTACCTGCTGGTTACTAGTCCAACACTCTAACCACTAGGCTACCTGCTGGTTACTAGTCCAACACTCTAACCACTAGGCTACCTGCTGGTTACTGGCCCAACACTCTAACCACTAGGCTACCTGCTGGTTACTGGCCCAACACTCTAACCACTAGGCTACCTGCTGGTTACTGGCCCAACGCTCTAACCACTAGGCTACCTGCTGGTTACTATTTCAACAGTCTAACCACTAGGCTACCTGCTGGTTACTAGTCCAACACTCTAACCACTAGGCTACCTGCTGGTTACTAGTCCAACAGTCTAACCACTAGACTACCTGCTGGTTACTGGCCCAACACTCTAACCACTAGGCTACCTGCTGGTTACTGGCCCAACACTCTAACCACTAGACTACCTGCTGGTTACTGGCCCAACACTCTAACCACTAGGCTACCTGCTGGTTACTGGCCCAACACTCTAACCACTAGGCTACCTGCTGGTTACTAGTCCAACACTCTAACCACTAGGCTACCTGCTGGTTACTGGCCCAACACTCTAACCACTAGGCTACCTGCTGGTTACTGGCCCAACACTCTAACCACTAGACTACCTGCTGGTTACTGGCCCAACACTCTAACCACTAGGCTACCTGCTGGTTACTGGCCCAACACTCTAACCACTAGGCTACCTGCTGGTTACTGGCCCAACACTCTAACCACTAGGCTACCTGCTGGTTACTAGTCCAACACTCTAACCACTAGGCTACCTGCTGGTTACTGGCCCAACACTCTAACCACTAGGCTACCTGCTGGTTACTAGTCCAACACTCTAACCACTAGTCTACCAGCTGGTTACTAGTCCAACACTCTAACCACTAGTCTACCAGCTGGTTACTAGTCCAACACTCTAACCACTAGTCTACCAGCTGGTTACTAGTCCAACACTCTAACCACTAGGTTACCTGCTGGTTACTAGTCCAACACTCTAACCACTAGGCTACCTGCTGGTTACTAGTCCAACACTCTAACCACTAGGCTACCTGCTGGTTACTAGTCCAACACTCTAACCACTAGGCTACCTGCTGGTTACTAGTCCAACACTCTAACCACTAGGCTACCTGCTGGTTACTAGTCCAACACTCTAACCACTAGGCTACCTGCTGGTTACTAGTCCAACACTCTAACCACTAGGCTACCTGCTGGTTACTAGTCCAACACTCTAACCACTAGGCTACCTGCTGGTTACTAGTCCAACACTCTAACCACTAGGCTACCTGCTGGTTACTAGTCCAACGCTCTAACCACTAGGCTACCTGCTGGTTACTATTTCAACAGTCTAACCACTAGGCTACCTGCTGGTTACTGGCCCAACGCTCTAACCACTAGGCTACCTGCTGGTTACTATTTCAACAGTCTAACCACTAGGCTACCTGCTGGTTACTAGTCCAACACTCTAACCACTAGGCTACCTGCTGGTTACTAGTCCAACACTCTAACCACTAGGCTACCTGCTGGTTACTAGTCCAACACTCTAACCACTAGGCTACCTGCTGGTTACTAGTCCAACAGTCTAACCACTAGGCTACCTGCTGGTTACTTGTCCAACAGTCTAACCACTAGGCTACCTGCTGGTTACTAGTCCAACACTCTAACCACTAGGCTACCTGCTGGTTACTAGTCCAACACTCTAACCACTAGGCTACCTGCTGGTTACTAGTCCAACACTCTAACCACTAGGCTACCTGCTGGTTACTAGTCCAACACTCTAACCACTAGGCTACCTGCCGCCACATCCCAACAGACAACAGTCAATGCAATATTCATATGACTATAGACTATTTATGGATTGTGTATGTGTGTCAGTCAGAGGGTGAATTGGCAAGACAAAAGATTTAAGTGCCTTTGCACGGTGAATGGTAGTAGGTGTCAGGAACACTGAACACTGCAACGATGCTGGGTTTTTCACACTCAATAGTTTCCTGTGTGTATTAAGAACGGTCCACCACCCAAAGGACGTCCAGCCAACTTGACACAACTGTGGGAAGCATTGGAGTCAACATGGACCAGCATCCCTGTGGAAGGCTTTCAACACCTTGTAGAGTCCCTGTGGAAGGCTTTCAACACCTTGTAGAGTCCCTGTGGAAAGCTTTCAACACCTTGTAGAGACCCTGTGGATGGCTTTCAACACCTTGTAGAGACCCTGTGGAAAGCTTTCAACACCTTGTAGAGACCCTGTGGAAGGCTTTCAACACCTTGTAGAGTCCCTGTGGAAGGCTTTCAACACCTTGTAGAGACCCTGTGGAAGGCTTTCAACACCTTGTAGAGTCCCTGTGGAAGACTTTCAACACCTTGTAGAGTCCCTGTGGAAGGCTTTCAACACCTTGTAGAGACCCTGTGGAAGGCTTTCAACACCTTGTAGAGTCCCTGTGGAAGGCTTTCAATACCTTGTAGAGTCCCTGTGGAAGGCTTTCAACACCTTGTAGAGTCGCTGTGGAAGGCTTTCAACACCTTGTAGAGACCCTGTGGAAGGCTTTCAACACCTTGTAGAGTCCCTGTGGAAGGCTTTCAACACCTTGTAGAGACCCTGTGGAAGGCTTTCAACACCTTGTAGAGTCCCTGTGGAAGGCTTTCAACACCTTGTAGAGACCCTGTGGAAGGCTTTCAACACCTTGTAGAGTCCCTGTGGAAGGCTTTCAACACCTTGTAGAGTCCCTGTGGAAGGCTTTCAACACCTTGTAGAGTCCCTGTGGAAGGCTTTCAACACCTTGTAGAGTCCCTGTGGAAGGCTTTCAACACCTTGTAGAGACCCTGTGGAAAGCTTTCAACACCTTGTAGAGTCCCTGTGGAAGGCTTTCAACACCTTGTAGAGTCCCTGTGGAAGGCTTTCAACACCTTGTAGAGTCCCTGTGGAAGGCTTTCAACACCTTGTAGAGTCCCTGTGGAAGGCTTTCAACACCTTGTAGAGTCCCTGTGGAAGGCTTTCAACACCTTGTAGAGACCCTGTGGAAGGCTTTCAACACCTTGTAGAGACCCTGTGGAAGGCTTTCAACACCTTGTAGAGTCCCTGCCCTGATGAATTGAGACTGTTCTGAGGGCAAAAAGGGGATGTAACTCAATATTAGGAAGGTGTTCCTAATGTTTTGTACACTCAGTACGGGGCGGCAGGGTAGCCTAGTGGTTAGAGTGGAGGGGCGGCAGGGTAGCCTAGTGGTTAGAGTGGAGGGGCGGCAGGGTAGCCTAGTGGTTAGAGTGGAGGGGCGGCAGGGTAGCCTAGTGGTTAGAGTGGAGGGGCGGCAGGGTAGCCTAGTGGTTAGAGTGGAGGGGCGGCAGGGTAGCCTAGTGGTTAGAGCGTTGGATTAGTAACCGGAAGGTTGCAAGTTCAAACCTCCTAGCTGACAAGGTACAAATCTGTCGTTCTGCCCCTGAACAGGCAGTTAACCCACTGTTCCTAGGCCGTCATTGAAAATAAGAATTTGTTCTTAACTGACTTGCCTAGTTAAATAAAGGTAAAATAAAAAATAAATAGCCTAGTCAGGTTGATAAAGATGAGTGAAAAATGCTGTATAAAAAAAAATCTGCTTTATTGTTCTAAAAATTGTGAAATTATATTATTTTATACAAACATAATTTCTCAGAGGAAGAGATTTTTGTTTAACAAGTAATACTTTTTTCTCTCTGAAAAAAATAGAGGTCAAAATGATTGTCACCCCTTGTTTTCAATACCTCGCCATGATAACTGCACCGAGTCGTTTTCCTAAAAAATCTTTAACGAGATTAGAGAACACTTTGGGAGGAATCTTCGACCTTATTCCTCCATACAGAATCTGTCCAGATCCTTGATATCCTTCGTCTGCTCTTATGGACCGTCCTCTTCAATGGGGGGTCCATGAGACTCAGATGACCATTGCGAAAATGTTGATTTAGTCGTCAATTTCTTTGTGAAATTTCATGTGTGCTATTATCCTGCTGGAAGATCCACTTACAGGCAGAGGAAACCAGGTTTTTTGGCTAAACTGTGCTGCTACTGGGTCAAGTTCATGATGCCGTTGACCCTAACAAGGGCCTCAAGGCCAGTGGAAGCAAAATATCCCCAAAACATCAAAGATCCACCACCATATTTTACAGTAGGTGTGGGGAGGTTTCTTTTCTGCTTATCACATCCTTTCTTTCAACACCAAACCCTGTCCGAAGAGCTCTGTTTTCATGTAATCTGACCGTAACACCGAATCCAATTACATTAGTTGGAAAATAACAATAAAAATATGAATATTGTCTATAGACTACTAACTTGGCCATCTGAAACTTCATTATGAGCGGTCTCTTTTTGCTCCTACTCATTCAGTCAACCCTCTCTTCCTGTCATGTGATATTCAGCTTTATAATGCCATTCGTTCCTACTCATTCAGCCAACCCTCTCTTCCTGTCATGTGATATTCAGCTTTATAATGCCATTCGTTCCTACTCATTAAGCCAACCCTCTCTTCCTGTCATGTGATATTCAGCGTTATAATGTCATTCGCTCCTACTCATTCAGTCAACCCTCTCTTCCTGTCATGTGATATTCAGCTTTTTAATGCCATTCGCTCCTACTCATTCAGTCAAACCTCTCTTCCTGTCATGTGATATTCAGCTGTATAATGCCATTCGCTCCTACTCATTCAGTCAACCCTCTTCCTGTCATGTGATATTGAGCTTTATAATGCCATTCGCTCCTACTCATTCAGTCAACCCTCTCTTCCTGTCATGTGATATTCAGCTGTATAATGCCATTCGCTCCTACTCATTCAGTCAACCCTCTTCCTGTCATGTGATATTGAGCTTTATAATGCCATTCGCTCCTACTCATTCAGTCAACCCTCTCTTCCTGTCATGTGATATTCAGCTTTATAATGCCATTCGCTCCTACTCATTCAGTCAACCCTCTCTTCCTGTCATGTGATATTCAGCTTTATAATGCCATTCGCTCCTACTCATTCAGTCAACCCTCTCTTCCTGTCATGTGATATTGAGCTTTATAATGCCATTCGCTCCTACTCATTCAGTCAACCCTCTCTTCCTGTCATGTGATATTCAGCGTTATAATGTCATTCGCTCCTACTCATTCAGTCAACCCTCTCTTCCTGTCATGTGATATTCAGCTTTATAATGCCATTCGCTCCTACTCATTCAGTCAACCCTCTCTTCCTGTCATGTGATATTCAGCGTTATAATGCCATTCGCTCCTACTCATTCAGTCAACCCTCTCTTCCTGTCATGTGATATTCAGCTTTATAATGCCATTCACTCCTACTCATTCAGTCAACCCTCTCTTCCTGTCATGTGATATTCAGCTTTATAATGCCATTCGCTCCTACTCATTCAGTCAACCCTCTCTTCCTGTCATGTGATATTCAGCTTTATAATGTCATTCGCTCCTACTCATTCAGTCAACCCTCTCTTCCTGTCATGTGATATTCAGCTTTATAATGTCATTCGCTCCTACTCATTCAGTCAACCCTCTCTTCCTGTCATGTGATATTCAGTGTTATAATGCCATTCGTTCCTACTCATTCAGTCAACCATCTCTTCCTGTCATGTGATATTCAGCTTTATAATGCCATTCGCTCCTACTCATTCAGTCAACCCTCTCTTCCTGTCATGTGATATTCAGCGTTATAATGCCATTTGCTCCTACTCATTCAGTCAACCCTCTCTTCCTGTCATGTGATATTCAGCTTTATAATGCCATTCGCTCCTACTCATTCAGTCAACCCTCTCTTCCTGTCATGTGATATTCAGCGTTATAATGCCATTCGTTCCTACTCATTCAGTCAACCCTCTCTTCCTGTCATGTGATATTCAGCGTTATAATGTCATTCGCTCCTACTCATTCAGTCAACCCTCTCTTCCTGTCATGTGATATTCAGCGTTATAATGCCATTCGCTCCTACTCATTCAGTCAACCCTCTCTTCCTGTCATGTGATATTCAGATTTATAGTGCCATTCGCTCCTACTCATTCAGTCAACCCTCTCTTCCTGTCATGTGATATTCAGCTGTATAATGCCATTCGCTCCTACTCATTCAGTCAACCCTCTCTTCCTGTCATGTGATATTCAGCGTTATAATGTCATTCGCTCCTACTCATTCAGTCAACCCTCTCTTCCTGTCATGTGATATTCAGCGTTATAATGCCATTTGCTCCTACTCATTCAGTCAACCCTCTCTTCCTGTCATGTGATATTCAGCTTTATAATGCCATTCGCTCCTACTCATTCAGTCAACCCTCTCTTCCTGTCATGTGATATTCAGCTTTATAATGTCATTCGCTCCTACTCATTCAGTCAACCCTCTCTTCCTGTCATGTGATATTCAGTGTTATAATGCCATTCGTTCCTACTCATTCAGTCAACCAACTCTTCCTGTCATGTGATATTCAGCTTTATAATGCCATTCGCTCCTACTCATTCAGTCAACCCTCTCTTCCTGTCATGTGATATTCAGCGTTATAATGCCATTTGCTCCTACTCATTCAGTCAACCCTCTCTTCCTGTCATGTGATATTCAGCTTTATAATGCCATTCGCTCCTACTCATTCAGTCAACCCTCTCTTCCTGTCATGTGATATTCAGCGTTATAATGCCATTCGTTCCTACTCATTCAGTCAACCCTCTCTTCCTGTCATGTGATATTCAGCATTATAATGTCATTCGCTCCTACTCATTCAGTCAACCCTCTCTTCCTGTCATGTGATATTCAGCGTTATAATGCCATTCGCTCCTACTCATTCAGTCAACCCTCTCTTCCTGTCATGTGATATTCAGATTTATAGTGCCATTCGCTCCTACTCATTCAGTCAACCCTCTCTTCCTGTCATGTGATATTCAGCTGTATAATGCCATTCGCTCCTACTCATTCAGTCAACCCTCTCTTCCTGTCATGTGATATTCAGATTTATAATGCCATTCGCTCCTACTCATTCAGTCAACCCTCTCTTCCTGTCATGTGATATTCAGCTGTATAATGTCATTCGCTCCTACTCATTCAGTCAACCCTCTCTTCCTGTCATGTGATATTCAGCTGTATAATGCCATTCGCTCCTACTCATTCAGTCAACCCTCTCTTCCTGTCATGTGATATTCAGCTTTATAATGCCATTCGCTCCTACTCATTCAGTCAACCCTCTCTTCCTGTCATGTGATATTCAGCTGTATAATGCCATTCGCTCCTACTCATTCAGTCAACCCTCTCTTCCTGTCATGTGATATTCAGCGTTATAATGCCATTCGCTCCTACTCATTCAGTCAACCCTCTCTTCCTGTCATGTGATATTCAGCTTGATAATGCCATTCGCTCCTACTCATTCAGTCAACCCTCTCTTCCTGTCATGTGATATTCAGCTTTATAATGCCATTCGTTCCTACTCATTCAGTCAACCCTCTCTTCCTGTCATGTGATATTCAGCTTGATAATGCCATTCGCTCCTACTCATTCAGTCAACCCTCTCTTCCTGTCATGTGATATTCAGCTTTATAATGCCATTCGTTCCTACTCATTCAGTCAACCCTCTCTTCCTGTCATGTGATATTCAGCTTTATAATGCCATTCGCTCCTACTCATTCAGTCAACCCTCTCTTCCTGTCATGTGATATTCAGCTGTATAATGTCATTCGCTCCTACTCATTCAGTCAACCCTCTCTTCCTGTCATGTGATATTCAGCTTTATAATGCCATTCGCTCCTACTCATTCAGTCAACCCTCTCTTCCTTTCATGTGATATTCAGCTTTATAATGCCATTCGCTCCTACTCATTCAGTCAACCCTCTCTTCCTGTCATGTGATATTCAGCTGTATAATGCCATTCGCTCCTACTCATTCAGTCAACCCTCTCTTCCTGTCATGTGATATTCAGCTTTATAATGCCATTCGCTCCTACTCATTCAGTCAACCCTCTCTTCCTGTCATGTGATATTCAGCTTTATAATGCCATTCGCTCCTACTCATTCAGTCAACCCTCTCTTCCTGTCATGTGATATTCAGCTTGATAATGCCATTCGCTCCTACTCATTCAGTCAACCCTCTCTTCCTGTCATGTGATATTCAGCTTGATAATGCCATTCGCTCCTACTCATTCAGTCAACCCTCTCTTCCTGTCATGTGATATTCAGCGTTATAATGCCATTCGCTCCTACTCATTCAGTCAACCCTCTCTTCCTGTCATGTGATATTCAGCGTTATAATGTCATTCGCTCCTACTCATTCAGTCAACCCTCTCTTCCTGTCATGTGATATTCAGCTGTATAATGCCATTCGCTCCTACTCATTCAGTCAACCCTCTCTTCCTGTCATGTGATATTCAGCGTTATAATGTCATTCGCTCCTACTCATTCAGTCAACCCTCTCTTCCTGTCATGTGATATTCAGCTTTATAATGCCATTCGCTCCTACTCATTCAGTCAACCCTCTCTTCCTGTCATGTGATATTCAGCGTTATAATGCCATTCGCTCCTACTCATTCAGTCAACCCTCTCTTCCTGTCATGTGATATTCAGCGTTATAATGTCATTCGCTCCTACTCATTCAGTCAACCCTCTCTTCCTGTCATGTGATATTCAGCTGTATAATGCCATTCGCTCCTACTCATTCAGTCAACCCTCTCTTCCTGTCATGTGATATTCAGCGTTATAATGTCATTCGCTCCTACTCATTCAGCCAACCCTCTCTTCCTGTCATGTGATATTCAGCGTTATAATGTCATTCGCTCCTACTCATTCAGCCAACCCTCTCTTCCTGTCATGTGATATTCAGCGTTATAATGCCATTCGCTCCTACTCATTCAGTCAACCCTCTCTTCCTGTCATGTGATATTCAGCGTTATAATGCCATTCGCTCCTACTCATTCAGTCAACCCTCTCTTCCTGTCATGTGATATTCAGCTTGATAATGCCATTCGCTCCTACTCATTCAGTCAACCCTCTCTTCCTGTCATGTGATATTCAGCTGTATAATGCCATTCGCTCCTACTCATTCAGTCAACCCTCTCTTCCTGTCATGTGATATTCAGCTGTATAATGCCATTCGCTCCTACTCATTCAGTCAACCCTCTCTTCCTGTCATGTGATATTCAGCTGTATAATGCCATTCGCTCCTACTCATTCAGTCAACCCTCTCTTCCTGTCATGTGATATTCAGCTTGATAATGCCATTCGCTCCTACTCATTCAGTCAACCCTCTCTTCCTGTCATGTGATATTCAGCGTTATAATGCCATTCGCTCCTACTCATTCAGTCAACCCTCTCTTCCTGTCATGTGATGTTCAGCGTTATAATGTCATTACCACACGACAGTACGTTGGAGTGGGAAACATTACTCTAAAACGGACTCCTTGTCAGTCTCCTCATCTGGGCCGTCATCCTTCCCCCGATCCTTCTCTTCCTCTCTCCTAGTGATTTGGGTCACAGCTGGTCTGGGGGGGGGGGGGTTGGTACCTGGCCTGGCTGAGTGGTGAGAGGACTGAGTCACAGCTGGTTTGGTGGGGGGGGGGCTGAGTGGTGAGAGAAACAATCTGACTTAAATTAAGGCAGAACTCCTTCGAATCAAATCAAATCAAATTTTATTGGTCACATACACACGGTTAGCGGATGGTAATTGTCACATACACATGGTTAGCAGATGTTAATGCGGGTGTAGCGAAATGCTTGTGCTTCTAGTTCCGACAATAACCAACGAGTAATCTAACCTAACAATTCCAAAACTACTACCTTATAGACACAAGTGTAAGGGGATAAAGAATATGTACATAAAGATTATATGAATGAGTGATGGTCGAACGGCATAGGCAAGATGCAGTAGATGGTATAGAGTACAGGATATACATATGAGATGAGTAATGTACGGTATGTAAACATTATATTAAGTAGCTAGTGATATATTTTACATCGATTTCCATTATTAAAGTGGCTGTAGTTGAGTCAGTGTGTTGGCAGCAGCCACTCAATGTTAGTGGTGGCTGTTTAACAGTCTGATGGCCTTGAGATAGAAGCTGTTTTTCAGTCTCTCGGTCCCTGCTTTGATGCACCTGTACTGACCTCGCCTTCTGGATGATAGCGGAGTGAACAGGCAGTGGCTCGGTTACTGACCTCGCCTTCTGGATGATAGCGGGGTGAACAGGCAGTGGCTCGGGTACTGACCTCACCTACTGGATGATAGCGGGGTGAACAGGCAGTGGCTCGGGTACTGACCTCACCTACTGGATGATAGCGGGGTGAACAGGCAGTGGCTCGGGTACTGACCTCACCTACTGGATGATAGCGGGGTGAACAGGAAGTGGCTCGGGTACTGACCTCACCTACTGGATGATAGCGGAGTGAACAGGCAGTGGCTCGGGTACTGACCTCACCTACTGGATGATAGCGGGGTGAACAGGCAGTGGCTCGGGTACTGACCTCGCCTTCTGGATGATAGCGGGGTGAACAGGCAGTGGCTCGGGTACTGACCACGCCTACTGGATAGCGGGGTGAACAGGCACAAATACCTTTGTACAACCCCCATTCTATATATCTGAACTAAAGACAACCCCCATTCTATATAACTGAACTAAAGGACTGTCGCCCTGCTAAATGTGTACGCGACCAATAACATCTGCTAAATGTGTACACAACCAATAACATCTGCTAAATGTGTACGCGACCAATAACATCTGCTAAATGTGTACGAGACCAATAACATCTGCTAAATGTGTACACGACCAATAACATCCGCTAAATGTGTACACGACCAATAACATCCGCTAAATGTGTACACAACCAATAACATCTGCTAAATGTGTACGCGACCAAATAACATCTGCTAAATGTGTACACAACCAATAACATCTGCTAAATGTGTACACGACCAATAACATCCGCTAAATGTGTACGCGACCAATAACATCTGCTGAATGTGTACACGACCAATAACATCTGCTAAATGTGTACACGACCAATAACATCTGCTAAATGTGTACGCGACCAATAACATCTGCTGAATGTGTACGCGACCAATAACATCTGCTGAATGTGTACGCGACCAATAACATCTGCTGAATGTGTACGTGACCAATAACATCTGCTAAATGTGTACGTGACCAATAACATCTGCTAAATGTGTACACAACCAATAACATCTGCTGAATGTGTACGCGACCAATAACATCTGCTGAATGTGTACGTGACCAATAACATCTGCTGAATGTGTACGTGACCAATAACATCTGCTAAATGTGTACGTGACCAATAACATCTGCTAAATGTGTACACAACCAATAACATCTGCTGAATGTGTACGTGACCAATAACATCTGCTGAATGTGTACGTGACCAATAACATCTGCTGAATGTGTACACGACCAATAACATCTGCTAAATGTGTACGCGACCAAATACAATCTGATAAGCTTCTATCCAAAGAACACAGACAGTGGATAGCAATAGTGAGGCCGACAGTGAGGCCAACAGTGAGGCCAATAGCAGTTGAAGCAGAGCCTTTATACAGCAAGTCGTTGTCAAGGGGACGGTCACGTGTGTTTTAGGAACAGAGGATCCAAGATCACTCCGTTGCAGATGAGTAAGGAAGCTATACTGTTTTTAAAAAAACACACAAAAAAACTGTGACACGACATCTGCTTCAAATGCAGTTTCTCCCCCAGAAATAAAATCAGTCTCCATATTTTAAATAAAAGTTTATTAAAGGTTAACAAGGTCAACAACAGTAACTAAACTGAAAAGGCAGTTCTAAGAAACAAATTTATTTAAAAAAAAAAAGTCATGCAAGCAATATCCAAGGCCTTAACTGGTCCATTCACTCCCATTGATCCAGATGGTCATATATATACACACACACACACTCACAAGGGTTTAAGTGTATCTTCTTCACAGCCATTACTGTAATAAGTTATATATATACAGTCCTGTCTGTCTGTGATATGTGATATGGGGTGGTCTCTCTCCACCCTCCTCTTCATCAGTAGCGTCTCAGCGGATGCCATCGTCTTCGTTCACTCTGCAGCATTGCCCGTGTCTTATAAGAGAAAAGAAGCCGGGCAAGTTACTATGGCGATACATTGTGCACGTTTCAAAACGAGAATCTGCATCAAAATCAAACCGCGGTGTGAGAAATAGTAATTAACTTGGTCTTATACTTGGAAAGTGAAGCGTGTAATCTAGTTCTAACCGAGTCTGTTTGAAGATGAAGAGAAAATGGCCTGAGAGAGAGAGAGAAAAAAAAGAAGTGAGCCTACTTTTCCCATCGCAGGCGACGATCTTGACTTTGTCCACCTTGACCAGATCTGTCACTTCCCTAAACTCCACGTCATTCAGAACGAAGGTCCACACGTTGTCACAGAATCTATAGGTGTTTAGTGACCCCTAGAGGCGAGACAATGTTACAACACATGTAAAAAAAAAGGCATACAAAAGCAGAATGACATTTCAACCAAAGCGATATATTAATAAAAGCATACAGCTATGATTTCAGCTCATTTTCAACCAGGGATGAACCAGCTTATCTGCAAGGCTTACGTGTGGGTGAAGGCTTTTGCTCCAGACAAAAACAGTCATCTGTTTCAACTAACCAATTTGTGCACATATCCATTATATTACATTCTACCTACTACTTATTATTTGACTTTGATTATGTTGATATTGTACAGCACTTTTGAGGGAGCTTGCAAGTAAGCTTTACGCTGCACCGTTTATACCAGTTGTAAACTGTGTACGTGACGAATACACTTTGATTTAACTAATAACCTTCAATACAGTGTTTGATGAATCAGCTGTGATGTTGCTTTGGCTAGAGAGAAAGCCTACACCTGTACCAGCACCTGCACTCGTATTTGTCCCCTTTTTTTAAGGTAAGTGCAAACAGGGGAGTAATAATTAGTCCAAACAACTGCAAACAGTTGTGTTTTGTCCATGAAAACAAGAGTTTCTATTAGACAAATTCAGATCGGTCTCTTCCTCGTTTCGTTTGCTTCCTAGTGAACACAAGCCAGTCCTCACCTTGAAGTTGACCCTGTTGCGAACCCGGTTGGCCAGCGCCGTGTTGATGGCTTTGTCAAACTGGAGGAGAACCTGAAGCGCCAACTGAGGGGTGATCTGTTGGGTCTTGGGGAGTAAAAAAAAAAGGGGAAACAACCGTTTTTCCATTTAATCATGACTCAAGTTTAACATTGTAAGAAATATATACCTCGCTACTGTTTTCAGATGTGTAGCTAACAGTAGCTGGTAAAGTAATGTAGCTAGTGGTTGAGAAGTGCTGGAGTGAGGTTTGAACCAGAAACCATGAGCTAATCTTGGTCTTGCTTTATCTTGGCCAGGTCGCAGTTGTAAATGAGAACTTGTTCTCAACTAGCCTACCTGGTTAAATAAAGGTGAAATAAAAATGAAATAAAATAAAAAAATCACCTTTAACTAGTCGCGCATGCGCGTATAATAGCTAACTAATGAGCCAGTAACTAGCAATACAAATGTACTGAATCCAAATAACGTTACTCATCACCACTGACTTCGGTGAAACACAGTAGCCAGCTTAGGCCTGTAAATTAGCTTTCTAGAACTAATATTTTAGCTTCTTGGTTCAAATCAGACGTCACTGCTGCCAGTTATGGAGATGCTTCTTGTTAGCGTGGCTAACTAGTTAGCTAGCTATGTCGAAGACGAGAAGGGTAACTAGGTTAGCTAACCAGTTATTTCTAGTGAAAGATAACACCCGTTTTTTCAGATAACGAGGTTAACGATGAATAATGTGGCTCCATAATTAGCTAACTTAACTTGCTATCCTAAAACAAAGCGCAACTAGATCACGTTAGCTAATTATCTATACTAGCTTGGAAGCTAGCATAGCTGCAGTTTACCTGAATTAGCTCGTCAAGGCTCTCTTGCAGACTGTTTCCTAGCGTCGTATTTCTGTAGAGCTGGTATGCCATTGTAATAAATTAATTTTACTAGTAAGATTGTGCACAATTCACTACCAAAATACAATTTACTAGAGGAATTTAACCGACAAAAACGCTATGTTTTCAGAAACGGACCTGTGAGCCCCCGACTACGGAACACCGCGGAGGACAAACACAATTGCGTGTCGTATATTTCCCCAACCCCAGAAAGCCTTTAAACCGGTAAGAACCGCTAGATGGTAGCAGATGACAGAAGAACTGGGTGATTCAGTGGAATTGTATCTGTACCATAGAAAGAAAAGTGTGCAAGGGTGCCGTTATCTGTGGATAAGAGCCTGAAGAAACTATTGATTGTGTATAATGTTTTAATTGACAGACAACAGGGTTGTGTCAATGCAATATATTTATATTTTTTTAAGTATATATTTTTTCAAAAGTTATAGAATTATCATTTTAATTAAATACTCTTTTAGATTCCATCAGTTGGAGTACAATTTCAAAAGCATCAAACAATCATGTTATGAAAAGTAATTTAAACTGTAAAATACCTTTTTTTTGTGAATACTTGGATATTTAAGTACTTTTGAAAATGATGTAATATCAGCAGTACTGTTTATAAAGACTAATGCTGTTCCTCCCAAATCCCCCATTCATATCCCCCCCACGATAAGACTTCCACAGTAATCTCTTACATTAATCAGTAAAGAGCAGTCTCTCTCAGCTTTGTGATACGAAAAAAAAAACCACTCAACTTTGTTGATCACATGTATTTTTTCTTTTTATCACTCTGGAGGAGACGGTGTCAAGGCTAATGCTAACAGAACAGAGTTATTCGTTAGAGATGCCAGAGTAGGATAAATGCATCTGCCCACAGATGCTTGAATAAGCATTTATATTTACAAAACACCAGATAAATCACGGTTAGAGCAAGAGGAGATTTTTGTCAACTTCGTTTAAACATTATACATGGTTGTTTTGGTAATGCATAGATCTATTGAAGGAGCGGATTTGAAATGCCACATTTTTTTTAAATACAGAGAATACAAATATAAGGAAATGACATTGTAAATATGTCAGAGCAGGTAATGCAATTATTTGTACAAAGTCGGGGACTGGTGAGCTCAACATAAACCAAAACCATTAACATTGATCAATGTATCTATCTATTCAGTTTCTCCCCAGAATAAAAGTAATTGAGTTTGTTTAACTTATTTATATGTCCTTACAGTGGTATGTGTTAATGAAGGAGGCGGGGTTTACAGTGGTATGTGTTAATGGAGGAGGCGGGGTTTACAGTGGTATGTGTTAATGGAGGAGGCGGGGTTTACAGTGGTATGTGTTAATGGAGGAGGCGGGGTTTACAGTGGTATGTGTTAATGGAGGAGGCGGGGTTTACAGTGGTATGTGTTAAGGGAGGAGGCGGGGTTTACAGTGGTATGTGATAATGGAGGAGGCGGGGTTTACAGTGGTATGTGTTAATGGAGGAGGCGGGGTTTACAGTGGTATGTGTTAATGGAGGAGGCGTGGTTTACAGTGGTATGTGTTAATGGAGGAGGCATGGTTTACAGTGGTATGTGTTAATGGAGGAGGCGGGGTTTACAGTGGTATGTGTTAATGGAGGAGGCGGGGTTTACAGTGGTATGTGTTAATGGAGGAGGAGGGGTTTACAGTGGTATGTGTTAATGGAGGAGGCGGGGTTTACAGTGGTATGTGTTAATGGAGGAGGCGGGGTTTACAGTGGTATGTGTTAATGGGGGAGGCTTTGTTTACAGTGGTATGTGTTAATGGAGGAGGCGGGGTTTACAGTGGTATGTGTTAATGGAGGAGGCGGGGTTTACAGTGGTATGTGTTAATGGAGGAGGCGGGGTTTACAGTGGTATGTGTTAATGGAGGAGGCGGGGTTTACAGTGGTATGTGTTAATGGAGGAGGCTTTGTTTACAGTGGTATGTGTTAATGGAGGAGGCGGGGTTTACAGTGGTATGTGTTAATGGAGGAGGCGGGGTTTACAGTGGTATGTGTTAATGGGGGAGGCTTTGTTTACAGTGGTATGTGTTAATGGAGGAGGCGGGGTTTACAGTGGTATGTGTTAATGGAGGAGGCGGGGTTTACAGTGGTATGTGTTAATGGAGGAGGTGGGGTTTACAGTGGTATGTGTTAATGGAGGAGGCGGGGTTTACAGTGGTATGTGTTAATGGAGGAGGCGGGGTTTACAGTGGTATGTGTTAATGGAGGAGGCGGGGTTTACAGTGGTATGTGTTAATGGAGGAGGCGGGGTTCAGAGTGGTATGTGTTAATGGAGGAGGCGGGGTTTACAGTGGTATGTGTTAATGGAGGAGGCGGGGTTCACAGTGGTATGTGTTAATGGAGGAGGCGGGGTTTACAGTGGTATATGTTAATAGGGGAGGCGGGGTTCAGAGTGGTATGTGTTAATGGAGGAGGCGGGGTTTACAGTGGTCTGTTAATAGAGGAGGCGTGGTTTACAGTGGTATATATTAATGGAGGAGGCCGGGTTTACAGTGGTATGTGTTAATGGAGGAGGCGTGGTTTACAGTGGTATGTGTTAATGGAGGAGGCGGGGTTTACAGTGGTATGTGTTAATGGGGGAGGCGGGGTTTACAGTACAGATATAGGTGCTTAATTTGATCACCCCGCTGCAGGAGAACTTTATATTTAAAACTTGTTGTGTATTTGAGGTCTAAAAGGCTTCTGAAGTCTGGAATTTCCACTTTGACATTTCAGACTTGATTCTCCGTTACGAAAAATGTATCAACCCCTAGAAAATTGTCCATGAATTATAATACACATAATAATTCACATTTCTTGTTTCTGCAGGTTTATTTTCCTGCTGTAGCAAACTGGCTCAAATGAAGACCCTACATCTGTATCCTTGTAGCCACAGTAGCCTCTGTCTTGTAGCTACAGTAGTCTCTGTCTTTTAGCTACAGGGGCCTCTATCTTGTAGCCACAGTAGCCTCTGTCTTGTAGCCACAGTAGTCTCTGTCTTGTAGCTACAGTAGCCTCTGTCTTTTAGCTACAGGGGCCTCTATCTTGTAGCCACAGTAGCCTCTGTCTTGTAGCCACAGTAGTCTCTGTCTTGTAGCTACAGTAGTCTCTGTCTTTTAGCTACAGGGGCCTCTATCTTGTAGCCACAGTAGCCTCTGTCTTGTAGCCACAGTAGTCTCTGTCTTTTAGCTACAGGGGCCTCTATCTTGTAGCCACAGTAGCCTCTGTCTTGTAGCCACAGTAGTCTCTGTCTTTTAGCTACAGGGGCCTCTATCTTGTAGCTACAGTAGCCTCTGTCTTGTAGCCACAGTAGCCTCTGTCTTGTAGCCACAGTAGCCTCTGTCTTGTAGCCACAGTAGCCTCTGTCTTGTAGCCACAGTAGCCTCTGTCTTGTAGCTACAGTAGTCTCTGTCTTGTAGCCACAGTGGCCTCTGTCTTGTAGCTACAGTAGCCTCTGTCTTGTAGCCACAGTGGCCTCTGACTTGTAATCACAGTAGCCTCTGTCTTGTAGCCACAGTGGCCTCTGTCTTGTAGCTACAGTAGCCTCTGTCTTGTAGCCACAGTGGCCTCTGTCTTGTAGCTACAGTGGCCTCTGTCTTGTAGCCACAGTAGCCTCTGTCTTGTAGCCACAGTGGACTCTGTCTTGTAGCCACAGTGGCCTCTGACTTGTACTCACGGTAGCCTCTGTCTTGTAGCCACAGTGGACTCTGTCTTGTAGCTACAGTAGCCTCTGTCTTGTAGCCTCTGTCTTGTAGCCACAGTAGCCACTGTCTTGGAGCCACGTGCATTGGAGAGCCATATAAATGAACGCTGTACTATGCGATTACATATCTATTCACTGTCTCAATGAGACAACTGGAGAATATTCCCTGTATCCTTCTGATGCTGTTTTCCAATAGGATACTGCTGTCTACTTTTCAGTAAGGCTGCTAATTAGCACATTACTGTTGACTCGTTAAGATCAGAGAGCTTTGTTAAACAAGGAATGATCCTCTGGAAATGACAGAACACGTCCAACATTTTGGTGAATCTGTTATGTTTGCCGTCGCTTCTGTTGGCAGGCCTCCACTAAATCAGCAAATGGTACCTTTCTTTGAAGTAAAGAACAATGTACTTTGTCAAATACACAAAGACAAAATGAAATATTTGCTAAGTTGCAGAGAGGATCAGCTTCCCCCAGTTTAATTTGGATGATTCACACACAGTTTAACAGTGATCTACTGCAGTGGAAGTTGGTACAGGCTGGTGATTGGATGGACTCTACAGTTTAACAGTGATCTACTGCAGTGGAAGCTGGTACAGGCTGGTGATTGGATGGACTCTACAGTTTAACAGTGATCTACTGCAGTGGAAGTTGGTACAGGCTGGTGATTGGATGGACTCTACAGTTTAACAGTGATCTACTGCAGTGGAAGCTGGTACAGGCTGGTGATTGGATGGACTCTACAGTTTAACAGTGATGTATTGCAGTGGAAGTTGGTACAGGATGGTGATTGGATGGACTCTACAGTTTAACAGTGATGTATTGCAGTGGACGCTGGTACATGAATTGAACAATACAACACCACTTTTTAACTTAAAGATTGTGAAAATGCATGGAGCCAATTTGTTAAAAAAAAAAAAAAACTGTTTTGTCTGGTTGTTTTTAACGGATCCTATTGAAGTAATGTGGAATGAGGGGTGTATAGATATCATTATTAATGATCACACAGACTAAAAGGAGGACGAGAGAGACGACAGAAAGAGTAGAAGAAGCAGTGTTCCAATGTGGTTGTGATGTTAGGCTAAATGAATATTTAACAGCTGATGAAATATTAACGGGGACCTAATGAGGGAAACATTAGAAAACAGCACGATAACTAACGATGTGTCACAAAAAGAAGAAAAGTGCACTTCAAACTGCGCGGCGTACAAAATGTTTTGCAATGTTTTTTTTGTTTTTTTTTAAACATTACAGCACCAATGCAACGTCACAAATGCTACCCTACTTCCCCCTTCTTCTTTTTTTATAGTGCACTCTATTAGACTAGAACCCTATGGACCCTGATCAAAAGTAGTGCACTAAATAATAGGGAATAGGGTGCCATTTGTCCCCTTTTTTACTGCCCACACTAACCATTTGTCGTTTTTGAACTGTGCTGTCAGAACAGTTTGTTTTCAATATGCCAGTCGTTAGGAGAACTCACAAGGTCTGTGTTCCAGGAAGCAGTCTGTGTTCCAGGAGGCAGTCTGTGTTCCAGGAGACAGTCTGTGTTCCAGGAGGCAGTCTGTGTTCTAGGAGGTAGTCTGTGTTCCAGGAGGCAGTCTGTGTTCCAGGAGGCAGTCTGTGTTCCAGGAGGCAGTCTGTGTTCCAGGAGGCAGTCTGTGTTCCAGGAGGCAGTCTGTGTTCCAGGAGGCAGTCTGTGTTCTAGGAGGTAGTCTGTGTTCCAGGAGACAGTCTGTGTTCCAGGAGGCAGTCTGTGTTCTAGGAGGTAGTCTGTGTTCCAGGAGGCAGTCTGTGTTCCAGGAGGCAGTCTGTGTTCCAGGAGGCAGTCTGTGTTCCAGGAGGCAGTCTGTGTTCCAGGAGACAGTCTGTGTTCCAGGAGGCAGTCTGTGTTCCAGGAGACAGTCTGTGTTCCAGGAGGCAGTCTGTGTTCCAGGAGGCAGTCTGTGTTCCAGGAGGCAGGCTGTGTTCCAGGAGGCAGTCTGTGTTCCAGGAGACAGTCTGTGTTCCAGGAGGCAGTCTGTGTTCTAGGAGGTAGTCTGTGTTCCAGGAGGCAGTCTGTGTTCCAGGAGGCAGTCTGTGTTCCAGGAGGCAGTCTGTGTTCCAGGAGGCAGTCTGTGTTCCAGGAGGCAGTCTGTGTTCTAGGAGGTAGTCTGTGTTCCAGGAGGCAGTCTGTGTTCCAGGAGACAGTCTGTGTTCCAGGAGGCAGTCTGTGTTCTAGGAGGTAGTCTGTGTTCCAGGAGGCAGTCTGTGTTCCAGGAGGCAGTCTGTGTTCCAGGAGGCAGTCTGTGTTCCAGGAGGCAGTCTGTGTTCCAGGAGACAGTCTGTGTTCCAGGAGGCAGTCTGTGTTCCAGGAGACAGTCTGTGTTCCAGGAGGCAGTCTGTGTTCCAGGAGGCAGTCTGTGTTCCAGGAGGCAGTCTGTGTTCCAGGAGGCAGTCTGTGTTCCAGGAGGCAGCAGGGTCAGGAAATGAATCCTATTAACGTTCTACTCCGTTTCTACCTCCCAAATGACATACTATTCCCTATATAGTGCACTACTTTAGACCAGAACTCTATTCCCTATATAGTGCACTACTATAGACCAGAGCACTATTCCCTATATAGTGGTACTACTATAGACCAGAGCCCTATTCCTTATATAGTGCACTACTATAGACCAGAGCACTATTCCCTATATAGTGGCACTACTATAGACCAGAGCCCTATTCCCTATATAGTGGTACTACTATAGACCAGAGCCCTATTCCCTATATAGTGGTACTACTATAGACCAGAACCCTATTCCCTATATAGTGGTACTACTATAGACCAGAGCCCTATTCCCTATATAGTGGTACTATTATAGACCAGAGTCCTATTCCCTATATAGTGGTTCTACTATAGACCAGAGCCCTATTCCCTATATAGTGGTACTACTATAGACCAGAGCCCTATTCCCTATATAGTGGTACTACTATAGAGCAGTGCCCTATTCCCTATATAGTGGTACTACTATAGACCAGAGCCCTATTCCCTATATAGTGGTACTACTATAGACCAGAGCCCTATTCCCTATATAGTGGCACTACTATAGACCAGAGCCCTATTCCCTATATGGTGGTACTACTATAGACCAGAGCCCTATTCCCTATATAGTGGTACTACTATAGACCAGAGCACTATTCCCTATATAATGGTACTACTTTAGACCAGAGCCCTATTCCCTATATAGTGGCACTACTATAGACCAGAGCCCTATTCCCTATATGGTGGTACTACTATAGACCAGAGCCCTATTCCCTATATAGTGGTACTACTATAGACCAGAGCCCTATTCCCTATATGGTGGTACTACTATAGACCATGGCCCTATTCCCTATATAGTGGTACTACTATAGACCAGAGCCCTATTCCCTATATGGTGGTACTACTATAGACCATGGCCCTATTCCCTATATAGTGCACTACTTTAGACCAGGGCCCATAGAGTACCATTTGGGATACAGAGAGTGTAGTTTGGATTCCAGCCATTAATCAACTAAGTAGAAGGATAATGTCCTCTGTGTGGTCTGGCTCTTGTTTTGTTTGACCATAATGTTTTGGTGTCCAAGAAACTATACTTTTGGAGAATAACTTGAGTCACGTTCTGACCTTACAGTGCCTTGCGAAAGTATTCGGCCCACTTGAACTTTGCGACCTTTTGCCACATTTCAGGCTTCAAACAGAAAGATATAAAACTGTATTTTTTTGTGAAGAATCAACAACAAGTGGGACACAATCATGAAGTGGAACGACATTTATTGGATATTTCAAACTTTTTTAACAAATCAAAAACTGAAAAATTGGGCGTGCAAAATTATTCAGCCCCCTTAAGTTAATACTTTGTAGCGCCATCTTTTGCTGCGATTACAGCTGTAAGTCGCTTGGGGTATGTCTCTATCAGGTCGTAAAGTTCAAGGGGGCCGAATACTTTCGCAAGGCACTGTAGTTCCTTTTTTATGTCTCTGTTTTAGATTGGTCAGGGTGTGAGTTGGGGTGGTCAGGGCGTGAGTTGGGATGGTCAGGGCGTGAGTTGGGGTGGTAAGGGCGTGAGTTTGAGGTGGTCAGGGCGTGAGTTGGGGTGGTCAGGGCGGGAGTTGGGGTGGTCAGGGCGTGAGTTGGGGTGGTCAGGGCGTGAGTTGGGGTGGTCAGGGAGTGAGTTGGGGTGGTCAGGGCGTGAGTTGGGGTGGTCAGGACGTGAGTTGGGGTGGTCAGGGCGTGAGTTAGGGTGGTCAGGGCTTGATTTGGGGTGGTCAGGGCGTGAGTTGGGGTGGTCAGGGCGTGAGTTGGGATGGTCAGGGCGTGAGTTGGGGTGGTAAGGGCGTGAGTTGGGGTGGGCAGGGCGTGAGTTGGGATGGTCAGGGCGTGAGTTGGGGTGGTCAGGGCGTGAGTTGGGATGGTCAGGGCGTGAGTTGGGGTGGTCAGGGCGTGAGTTGGGGTGGTCAGGGTGTGAATTGGGGTGGTCAGGGCGTGAGTTGGGGTGGTCAGGGCGTGAATGGGGTGGTCAGGGTGTGAGTTGGGGTGGGCATTCAATGTTTTTGTTCTAGGTTTTGTATTTCTGCTTTTGGCCTGGTATGGTTCCCAATCAGAGGCAGCTGTCAATCGTTGTCTCTGATGGAGAACCAAACTTAGGTATTCTGTGTTCCCGCTATGATTTGTGGGTAGTTGTTTTCTGTTTAGTGTATGTCACCTTACAGAACTGTTTCGTTTCTTCCATTCGCTTTGTTATTTTGTGTTTTGTGTTCAGTCTAATAAATTAACATGGACGTTTACCACGCTGCCTATTGGTCCCATCCTTCCTCCTCCTCCTCGGACGACGAAGAGATTCGTTACAACGTGCAAGACATCTGTAATTGAACCCGTATTCAGTGTAATTGTTCTACTTTACAACAAAGTTCTTTAGTAAAATCCAATAAACAGTATACACTTTGTAATGCTTACAAAATGCTTCCATATTTTGAGTCATTGTACGTTTTCTAGCACATTCTCAGGCAGCAGAATAGTGGCCTGATTGGTGGCTCTATAATGGCACGACTTAGTGGCATGATGGTAGTGGGTGGTTATGATTCACTTTATGTTTCAAACATATTAACAGCTACTGTATTGGCCCTAACCCTGTCCCTGTCCCTGTCCCTAACCCTATCCCTAAACCTGTCCCTAACCCTGTCCCTAAACCTGTCCCCAACCCTGTCCCCAACCCTGTCCCTAACCCTGTCCCTAACTCAGGACCTGTCCCTAACCATGGCCCTGTCCCTAACCCTGTCCCTGGCCCTGTCCCTGTCCCTGTCCCTGTCCCTAACCCTGTCCCTGTCCCTAACCCTGTCCCTGTCCCTGTCCCTGGCCCTGGCCCTGTCCCTAACCCTGTCCCTGTCTCTGTCCCTGTCCCTAACTCTGTCCCTGTCCCTAACCCTGTCCCTGTCCCTAACACTCACCCTGGCCCTGTCCCTAACCCTGTCCCTGTCCCTGTCCCTAACCCTGTCCCTGTCCCTAACCCTGTCCCTGCCCCTAACCCTGTCCCTGTCCCTGTCCCTAACACTCGCCCTGGCCTTGTCCCCGTCTATGTCCCTGTCCCTGTCCCTGGCCCTGTCCCTAACCCCATCCCTAACCCTGTCCCTAATCCTGTCCCTAACCCTGGCCCTGGCCCTAACCCTGTCCCTAACCCTGGCTCTAACCCTGCCCCTGTCCCTAACCCTGGCCCTAACCCCATCCCTAACCCTGGCCCTAACCCTGTCCCTAACCCCGTCCATAACCCTGTCCCTGTCCCAGGCCGTGTCCCTAGCCCTATCCCTATCCCTGGCCCTAACCCCGTCCCTAACCCTGTCCCTAACCCTGGCCCTGGCCCTAACCCTGGCCCTAACCATGGCCCTGGCCCTAACCCTGGCCCTAACCCTGTCCCTAACACTGTCCCTAACCCCGTCCCTAACCCTGTCCCTAACCCTGGCCCTAACCCTGTCCTTAACCCCATCCCTAACCCTGGCGCTAACCCTGGCCCTAACCCTGTCCCTGTCCCAGGCCCTGTCCCTAACCCTATCCCTGGCCCTAACCCTGGCCCTGTCCCTAACCCTGTCCCTAACTCTGGCCCTAACCCTGGCCCTAACCCCATCCCTAACCCCGGCCCTCACCCTGGCCCTAATCCTGTCCCTAACCCTGTCACTAACCCTGGCCCTAACCATGGCCCTGGCCCTAACCCTGGCCCTAACCCTGTCCCTAACCCTGTCCCTAACCCTGACCCTATCCCTGGCCCTAACCCTTGCCCTAACCCCGTCCCTAACCCCGTCCCTAACCTCGGCCCTGTCCCTGTCCCTAACCCTGTCCCTAACCCTGGCCCTAACCCTGTCCCTAACCCTGTCCCTGTCCTTAACCCTGTCCCTAACCCTGTCCCTGTCCCTAACCCTGTCCCTAACCCTGTCCCTAACCCTGGCCCTATCCCTGTCCCTAACCCTGTCCCTAACCCTGTCCCTGTCCCTAACCCTAACCCTGTCCCTGTCCCTAACCCTGTCCCTGTCCCTAACCCTGTCCCTAACCCTGGCCTTATCCCTGTCCCTAACCCTGGCCCTATCCCTGTCCCTAACCCTGGCCCTAACCCTGTCCCTGTCCCTAACCCTAACCCTGTCCCTGTCCCTAACCCTGGCCCTATCCCTGTCCCTAACCCTGGCCCTAACCCTGTCCCTGTCCCTAACCCTAACCCTGTCCCTGTCCCTAACCCTCTCCCTGTCCCTAACCCTGTCCCTAACCCTGTCCCTGTCCCTGTCCCTAACCCTGTCCCTGTCCCTGTCCCTGTCCCTAACCCTGTCCCTGTCCCTGTCCCTAACCCTGTCCCTGTCCCTAACCCTGTCCCAGGCCCTGTCCCTAACCCTGGCCCTAACCCTGTCCCTAACCCTGTCCCTGTCCCTAACCCTGTCCCTAACCCTGTCCCTAACCCTAACCCTGTCCCTAACCCTGTCCCTAACCCTGTCCCTAACCCTGTCCCTGTCCCTGTCCCTAACCCTGTCCCTGTCCCTGTCCCTAACCCTGTCCCTGTCCCTAACCCTGTCCCAGGCCCTGTCCCTGTCCCTAACCCTGGCCCTAACCCTGTCCCTGGCCCTAACCCTGTCCCTGTCCCTAACCCTGGCCCTAACCCTGTCCCTGTCCCTAACCCTGGCCCTAACCATGTCCCTGTCCCTAACCCTGTCCCTAACCCTGTCCCTGTCCCTAACCCTGGCCCTATCCCTGTCCCTAACCCTGGCCCTAACCCTGTCCCTGTCCCTAACCCTAACCCTGTCCCTGTCCCTAACCCTGGCCCTATCCCTGTCCCTAACCCTGGCCCTAACCCTGTCCCTGTCCCTAACCCTAACCCTGTCCCTGTCCCTGTCCCTAACCCTGTCCCTGTCCCTAACCCTGTCCCTGTCCCTGTCCCTGTCCCTGTCCCTGTCCCTAACCCTGTCCCTGTCCCTGTCCCTAACCCTGTCCCTGTCCCTAACCCTGTCCCAGGCCCTGTCCCTGTCCCTAACCCTGGCCCTAACCCTGTCCCTAACCCTGTCCCTGTCCCTAACCCTGTCCCTAACCCTAACCCTGTCCCTAACCCTGTCCCTAACCCTGTCCCTGTCCCTAACCCTGTCCCAGGCCCTGTCCCTGTCCCTAACCCTGGCCCTAACCCTGTCCCTGGCCCTAACCCTGTCCCTGTCCCTAACCCTGGCCCTAACCCTGTCCCTGTCCCTAACCCTGGCCCTAACCCTGTCCCTGTCCCTAACCCTGTCCCTAACCCTGTCCCTGTCCCTGTCCCTAACCCTGGCCCTATCCCTGTCCCTAACCCTGGCCCTAACCCTGTCCCTGTCCCTAACCCTAACCCTGTCCCTGTCCCTAACCCTGGCCCTATCCCTGTCCCTAACCCTGGCCCTAACCCTGTCCCTGTCCCTAACCCTAACCCTGTCCCTGTCCCTAACCCTGTCCCTGTCCCTAACCCTAACCCTGTCCCTGTCCCTAACCCTGTCCCTAACCCTGTCCCTAACCCTAACCCTGTCCCTAACCCTGTCCCTAACCCTGTCCCTAACCCTAACCCTGTCCCTAACCCTGTCCCTGTCCCTGTCCCTGTCCCTAACCCTGTCCCTAACCCTGTCCCAGGCCCTGTCCCTGTCCCTAACCCTGGCCCTAACCCTGTCCCTGGCCCTAACCCTGTCCCTGTCCCTGGCCCTGTCCCTGTCCCTAACCCTGGCCCTAACCCTATCCCTGTCCCTAACCCTGGCCCTAACCCTGTCCCTGTCCCTAACCCTAACCCTGTCCCTGTCCCTAACCCTGGCCCTATCCCTGTCCCTAACCCTGGCCCTAACACTGTCCCTGTCCCTAACCCTAACCCTGTCCCTGTCCCTAACCCTGTCCCTGTCCCTAACCCTGTCCCTAACCCTGTCCCTAACCCTAACCCTGTCCCTAACCCTGTCCCTAACCCTAACCCTGTCCCTGTCCCTGTCCCTAACCCTGTCCCTGTCCCTGTCCCTGTCCCTGTCCCTAACCCTGTCCCTGTCCCTAACCCTGTCCCAGGCCCTGTCCCTGTCCCTAACCCTGGCCCTAACCCTGTCCCTGGCCCTAACCCTGTCCCTGTCCCTAACCCTGGCCCTAACCCTGTCCCTGTCCCTAACCCTGGCCCTAACCCTGTCCCTGTCCCTAACCCTGTCCCTAACCCTGTCCCTGTCCCTGTCCCTAACCCTGGCCCTATCCCTGTCCCTAACCCTGGCCCTAACCCTGTCCCTGTCCCTAACCCTAACCCTGTCCCTGTCCCTAACCCTGGCCCTATCCCTGTCCCTATCCCTGGCCCTAACCCTGGCCCTAACCCTGTCCCTGTCCCTAACCCTAACCCTGTCCCTGTCCCTAACCCTGTCCCTAACCCTAACCCTGTCCCTGTCCCTAACCCTAACCCTGTCCCTGTCCCTAACCCTTTCCCTGTCCCTAACCCTGTCCCTGTCCCTAACCCTAACCCTGTCCCTGTCCCTAACCCTGTCCCTAACCCTAACCCTGTCCCTGTCCCTAACCCTGTCCCTGTCCCTAACCCTAACCCTGTCCCTGTCCCTAACCCTGTCCCTGGCCCTATCCCTGTCCCTAACCCTGGCCCTAACCCTGTCCCTGTCCCTAACCCTAACCCTGTCCCTGTCCCTAACCCTGTCCCTAACCCTGTCCCTGTCCCTAACCCTGTCCCTAACCCTAACCCTGTCCCTAACCCTGTCCCTGTCCCTAACCCTTTCCCTGTCCCTGTCCCTGTCCCTGTCCCTGTCCCTGTCCCTAACCCTGGCCCAGGCCCTGTCCCTAACCCTGGCCCTAACCCTGTCCCTAACCCTGTCCCTGTCCCTAACCCTGGCCCTATCCCTGTCCCTAACCCTGGCCCTAACCCTGTCCCTGTCCCTAACCCTAACCCTGTCCCTGTCCCTAACCCTGTCCCTGTCCCTAACCCTGTCCCTGTCCCTGTCCCTGTCCCTGTCCCTAACCCTGTCCCTGTCCCTGTCCCTAACCCTGTCCCTGTCCCTAACCCTGTCCCAGGCCCTGTCCCTGTCCCTAACCCTGGCCCTAACCCTGTCCCTAACCCTGTCCCTGTCCCTAACCCTGTCCCTAACCCTAACCCTGTCCCTAACCCTGTCCCTAACCCTGTCCCTGTCCCTAACCCTGTCCCTGTCCCTGTCCCTGTCCCTAACCCTGTCCCTGTCCCTAACCCTGTCCCAGGCCCTGTCCCTGTCCCTAACCCTGGCCCTAACCCTGTCCCTGGCCCTAACCCTGTCCCTGTCCCTAACCCTGGCCCTAACCCTGTCCCTGTCCCTAACCCTGGCCCTAACCCTGTCCCTGTCCCTAACCCTGTCCCTAACCCTGTCCCTGTCCCTGTCCCTAACCCTGGCCCTATCCCTGTCCCTAACCCTGGCCCTAACCCTGTCCCTGTCCCTAACCCTAACCCTGTCCCTGTCCCTAACCCTGGCCCTATCCCTGTCCCTAACCCTGGCCCTAACCCTGTCCCTGTCCCTAACCCTAACCCTGTCCCTGTCCCTAACCCTGTCCCTGTCCCTAACCCTAACCCTGTCCCTGTCCCTAACCCTGTCCCTAACCCTGTCCCTAACCCTAACCCTGTCCCTAACCCTGTCCCTAACCCTGTCCCTAACCCTAACCCTGTCCCTGTCCCTAACCCTGTCCCTGGCCCTGTCCCTGTCCCTAACCCTGGCCCTAACCCTGTCCCTGGCACTAACCCTGTCCCTGTCCCTAACCCTGGCCCTGTCCCTGTCCCTAACCCTGGCCCTAACCCTGTCCCTGTCCCTAACCCTGGCCCTAACCCTGTCCCTGTCCCTAACCCTGTCCCTAACCCTGTCCCTGTCCCTAACCCTGGCCCTATCCCTGTCCCTAACCCTGGCCCTAACCCTGTCCCTGTCCCTAACCCTAACCCTGTCCCTGTCCCTAACCCTGGCCCTAACCCTGTCCCTAACCCTAACCCTGTCCCTGTCCCTAACCCTGTCCCTGGCCCTGTCCCTGTCCCTAACCCTGGCCCTAACCCTGTCCCTGGCACTAACCCTGTCCCTGTCCCTAACCCTGTCCCTAACCCTGTCCCTGTCCCTAACCCTGGCCCTATCCCTGTCCCTAACCCTGGCCCTAACCCTGTCCCTGTCCCTAACCCTAACCCTGTCCCTGTCCCTAACCCTGGCCCTAACCCTGTCCCTAACCCTAACCCTGTCCCTGTCCCTAACCCTGTCCCTGGCCCTGTCCCTGTCCCTAACCCTGGCCCTAACCCTGTCCCTGGCACTAACCCTGTCCCTGTCCCTAACCCTGGCCCTGTCCCTGTCCCTAACCCTGGCCCTAACCCTGTCCCTGTCCCTAACCCTGGCCCTAACCCTGTCCCTGTCCCTAACCCTGTCCCTAACCCTGTCCCTGTCCCTAACCCTGGCCCTATCCCTGTCCCTAACCCTGGCCCTAACCCTGTCCCTAACCCTGTCCCTAACCCTGTCCCTGTCCCTAACCCTGGCCCTATCCCTGTCCCTAACCCTGGCCCTAACCCTGTCCCTGTCCCTAACCCTAACCCTGTCCCTGTCCCTAACCCTGGCCCTATCCCTGTCCCTAACCCTGGCCCTAACACTGTCCCTAACCCTAACCCTGTCCCTGTCCCTAACCCTGTCCCTGTCCCTAACCCTGTCCCTAACCCTGTCCCTAACCCTAACCCTGTCCCTAACCCTGTCCCTAACCCTAACCCTGTCCCTGTCCCTGTCCCTAACCCTGTCCCTGTCCCTGTCCCTGTCCCTAACCCTGTCCCTGTCCCTAACCCTGTCCCAGGCCCTGTCCCTGTCCCTAACCCTGGCCCTAACCCTGTCCCTGTCCCTAACCCTGGCCCTAACCCTGTCCCTGTCCCTAACCCTGGCCCTAACCCTGTCCCTGTCCCAAACCCTGTCCCTAACCCTGTCCCTGTCCCTGTCCCTAACCCTGGCCCTATCCCTGTCCCTAACCCTGGCCCTAACCCTGTCCCTGTCCCTAACCCTAACCCTGTCCCTGTCCCTAACCATGGCCCTATCCCTGTCCCTATCCCTGGCCCTAACCCTGGCCCTAACCCTGTCCCTGTCCCTAACCCTAACCCTGTCCCTGTCCCTAACCCTGTCCCTAACCCTAACCCTGTCCCTGTCCCTAACCCTAACCCTGTCCCTGTCCCTAACCCTAACCCTGTCCCTGTCCCTAACCCTGTCCCTGTCCCTAACCCTGTCCCTGTCCCTAACCCTAACCCTGTCCCTGTCCCTAACCCTGTCCCTAACCCTAACCCTGTCCCTGTCCCTAACCCTGTCCCTGTCCCTAACCCTAACCCTGTCCCTGTCCCTAACCCTGTCCCTGGCCCTATCCCTGTCCCTAACCCTGGCCCTAACCCTAACCCTGTCCCTGTCCCTAACCCTGTCCCTAACCCTGTCCCTGTCCCTAACCCTGTCCCTAACCCTAACCCTGTCCCTAACCCTGTCCCTGTCCCTAACCCTGTCCCTGTCCCTGTCCCTGTCCCTGTCCCTAACCCTGGCCCAGGCCCTGTCCCTAACCCTGGCCCTAACCCTGTCCCTAACCCTGTCCCTGTCCCTAACCCTGGCCCTATCCCTGTCCCTAACCCTGGCCCTAACCCTGTCCCTGTCCCTAACCCTAACCCTGTCCCTGTCCCTAACCCTGTCCCTGTCCCTAACCCTGTCCCTGTCCCTGTCCCTGTCCCTAACCCTGTCCCTGTCCCTGTCCCTAACCCTGTCCCTGTCCCTAACCCTGTCCCAGGCCCTGTCCCTGTCCCTAACCCTGGCCCTAACCCTGTCCCTAACCCTGTCCCTGTCCCTAACCCTGTCCCTAACCCTAACCCTGTCCCTAACCCTGTCCCTAACCCTGTCCCTGTCCCTAACCCTGTCCCTGTCCCTAACCCTGTCCCAGGCCCTGTCCCTGTCCCTAACCCTGGCCCTAACCCTGTCCCTGGCCCTAACCCTGTCCCTGTCCCTAACCCTGGCCCTAACCCTGTCCCTGTCCCTAACCCTGGCCCTAACCCTGTCCCTGTCCCTAACCCTGTCCCTAACCCTGTCCCTGTCCCTAACCCTGGCCCTATCCCTGTCCCTAACCCTGGCCCTAACCCTGTCCCTGTCCCTAACCCTAACCCTGTCCCTGTCCCTAACCCTGGCCCTATCCCTGTCCCTAACCCTGGCCCTAACCCTGTCCCTGTCCCTAACCCTAACCCTGTCCCTGTCCCTAACCCTGTCCCTGTCCCTAACCCTAACCCTGTCCCTGTCCCTAACCCTGTCCCTAACCCTGTCCCTAACCCTAACCCTGTCCCTAACCCTGTCCCTAACCCTGTCCCTAACCCTAACCCTGTCCCTGTCCCTAACCCTGTCCCTGGCCCTGTCCCTGTCCCTAACCCTGGCCCTAACCCTGTCCCTGGCACTAACCCTGTCCCTTTCCCTAACCCTGGCCCTGTCCCTGTCCCTAACCCTGGCCCTAACCCTGTCCCTGTCCCTAACCCTGGCCCTAACCCTGTCCCTGTCCCTAACCCTGTCCCTAACCCTGTCCCTGTCCCTAACCCTATCCCTGTCCCTAACCCTGGCCCTAACCCTGTCCCTGTCCCTAACCCTAACCCTGTCCCTGTCCCTAACCCTGGCCCTATCCCTGTCCCTAACCCTGGCCCTAACACTGTCCCTGTCCCTAACCCTAACCCTGTCCCTAACCCTGTCCCTGTCCCTAACCCTGTCCCTAACCCTGTCCCTAACCCTAACCCTGTCCCTAACCCTGTCCCTAACCCTAACCCTGTCCCTGTCCCTGTCCCTAACCCTGTCCCTGTCCCTGTCCCTAACCCTGTCCCTGTCCCTAACCCTGTCCCAGGCCCTGTCCCTGTCCCTAACCCTGGCCCTAACCCTGTCCCTGGCCCTAACCCTGTCCCTGTCCCTAACCCTGGCCCTAACCCTGTCCCTGTCCCTAACCCTGGCCCTAACCCTGTCCCTGTCCCTAACCCTGTCCCTAACCCTGTCCCTGTCCCTGTCCCTAACCCTGGCCCTATCCCTGTCCCTAACCCTGGCCCTAACCCTGTCCCTGTCCCTAACCCTAACCCTGTCCCTGTCCCTAACCCTGGCCCTATCCCTGTCCCTATCCCTGGCCCTAACCCTGGCCCTAACCCTGTCCCTGTCCCTAACCCTAACCCTGTCCCTGTCCCTAACCCTGTCCCTAACCCTAACCCTATCCCTGTCCCTAACCCTAACCCTGTCCCTGTCCCTAACCCTGTCCCTGTCCCTAACCCTGTCCCTGTCCCTAACCCTAACCCTGTCCCTGTCCCTAACCCTGTCCCTAACCCTAACCCTGTCCCTGTCCCTAACCCTGTCCCTGTCCCTAACCCTAACCCTGTCCCTGTCCCTAACCCTGTCCCTGGCCCTATCCCTGTCCCTAACCCTGGCCCTAACCCTGTCCCTGTCCCTAACCCTAACCCTGTCCCTGTCCCTAACCCTGTCCCTAACCCTGTCCCTGTCCCTAACCCTGTCCCTAACCCTAACCCTGTCCCTAACCCTGTCCCTGTCCCTAACCCTTTCCCTGTCCCTGTCCCTGTCCCTGTCCCTGTCCCTGTCCCTAACCCTGGCCCAGGCCCTGTCCCTAACCCTGGCCCTAACCCTGTCCCTAACCCTGTCCCTGTCCCTAACCCTGTCCCTAACCCTGTCCCTAACCCTAACCCTGTCCCTAACCCTGTCCCTAACCCTGTCCCTAACCCTAACCCTGTCCCTGTCCCTGTCCCTAACCCTGTCCCTGTCCCTGTCCCTGTCCCTGTCCCTGTCCCTAACCCTGTCCCTGTCCCTGCCCCTGTCCCTAACCCTAACCCTGTCCCTGTCCCTGTCCCTGTCCCTGTCCCTAACCCTGTCCCTAACCCTAACCCTGTCCCTGTCCCTGTCCCTGTCCCTAACCCTGTCCCTGTCCCTAACCCTGTCCCTGTCCCTAACCCTGTCCCAGGCCCTGTCCCTGTCCCTAACCCTGGCCCTAACCCTGTCCCTGGCCCTAACCCTGTCCCTGTCCCTAACCCTGGCCCTAACCCTGTCCCTGTCCCTAACCCTGGCCCTAACCCTGTCCCTGTCCCTAACCCTGTCCCTAACCCTGTCCCTGTCCCTGTCCCTGTCCCTAACCCTGGCCCTATCCCTGTCCCTTACCCTGGCCCTAACCCTGTCCCTGTCCCTAACCCTAACCCTGTCCCTGTCCCTAACCCTGGCCCTATCCCTGTCCCTAACCCTGGCCCTAACCCTGTCCCTGTCCCTAACCCTAACCCTGTCCCTAACCCTGTCCCTAACCCTAACCCTGTCCCTGTCCCTAAGCCTGTCCCTGTCCCTAACCCTAACCCTGTCCCTGCCCCTAACCCTGTCCCTGTCCCTGTCCCTAACACTCGCCCTGGCCTTGTCCCCGTCTATGTCCCTGTCCCTGTCCCTGGCCCTGTCCCTAACCCCATCCCTAACCCTGTCCCTAATCCTGTCCCTAACCCTGGCCCTGGCCCTAACCCTGTCCCTAACCCTGGCTCTAACCCTGCCCCTGTCCCTAACCCTGGCCCTAACCCCATCCCTAACCCTGGCCCTAACCCTGTCCCTAACCCCGTCCATAACCCTGTCCCTGTCCCAGGCCGTGTCCCTAGCCCTATCCCTATCCCTGGCCCTAACCCCGTCCCTAACCCTGTCCCTAACCCTGGCCCTGGCCCTAACCCTGGCCCTAACCATGGCCCTGGCCCTAACCCTGGCCCTAACCCTGTCCCTAACACTGTCCCTAACCCCGTCCCTAACCCTGTCCCTAACCCTGGCCCTAACCCTGTCCTTAACCCCATCCCTAACCCTGGCGCTAACCCTGGCCCTAACCCTGTCCCTGTCCCAGGCCCTGTCCCTAACCCTATCCCTGGCCCTAACCCTGGCCCTGTCCCTAACCCTGTCCCTAACTCTGGCCCTAACCCTGGCCCTAACCCCATCCCTAACCCCGGCCCTCACCCTGGCCCTAATCCTGTCCCTAACCCTGTCACTAACCCTGGCCCTAACCATGGCCCTGGCCCTAACCCTGGCCCTAACCCTGTCCCTAACCCTGTCCCTAACCCTGACCCTATCCCTGGCCCTAACCCTTGCCCTAACCCCGTCCCTAACCCCGTCCCTAACCTCGGCCCTGTCCCTGTCCCTAACCCTGTCCCTAACCCTGGCCCTAACCCTGTCCCTAACCCTGTCCCTGTCCTTAACCCTGTCCCTAACCCTGTCCCTGTCCCTAACCCTGTCCCTAACCCTGTCCCTAACCCTGGCCCTATCCCTGTCCCTAACCCTGTCCCTAACCCTGTCCCTGTCCCTAACCCTAACCCTGTCCCTGTCCCTAACCCTGTCCCTGTCCCTAACCCTGTCCCTAACCCTGGCCTTATCCCTGTCCCTAACCCTGGCCCTATCCCTGTCCCTAACCCTGGCCCTAACCCTGTCCCTGTCCCTAACCCTAACCCTGTCCCTGTCCCTAACCCTGGCCCTATCCCTGTCCCTAACCCTGGCCCTAACCCTGTCCCTGTCCCTAACCCTAACCCTGTCCCTGTCCCTAACCCTCTCCCTGTCCCTAACCCTGTCCCTAACCCTGTCCCTGTCCCTGTCCCTAACCCTGTCCCTGTCCCTGTCCCTGTCCCTAACCCTGTCCCTGTCCCTGTCCCTAACCCTGTCCCTGTCCCTAACCCTGTCCCAGGCCCTGTCCCTGTCCCTAACCCTGGCCCTAACCCTGTCCCTAACCCTGTCCCTGTCCCTAACCCTGTCCCTAACCCTGTCCCTAACCCTGTCCCTAACCCTGTCCCTAACCCTGTCCCTAACCCTGTCCCTGTCCCTGTCCCTAACCCTGTCCCTGTCCCTGTCCCTAACCCTGTCCCTGTCCCTAACCCTGTCCCAGGCCCTGTCCCTGTCCCTAACCCTGGCCCTAACCCTGTCCCTGGCCCTAACCCTGTCCCTGTCCCTAACCCTGGCCCTAACCCTGTCCCTGTCCCTAACCCTGGCCCTAACCATGTCCCTGTCCCTAACCCTGTCCCTAACCCTGTCCCTGTCCCTAACCCTGGCCCTATCCCTGTCCCTAACCCTGGCCCTAACCCTGTCCCTGTCCCTAACCCTAACCCTGTCCCTGTCCCTAACCCTGGCCCTATCCCTGTCCCTAACCCTGGCCCTAACCCTGTCCCTGTCCCTAACCCTAACCCTGTCCCTGTCCCTGTCCCTAACCCTGTCCCTGTCCCTAACCCTGTCCCTGTCCCTGTCCCTGTCCCTGTCCCTAACCCTGTCCCTGTCCCTGTCCCTAACCCTGTCCCTGTCCCTAACCCTGTCCCAGGCCCTGTCCCTGTCCCTAACCCTGGCCCTAACCCTGTCCCTAACCCTGTCCCTGTCCCTAACCCTGTCCCTAACCCTAACCCTGTCCCTAACCCTGTCCCTAACCCTGTCCCTGTCCCTAACCCTGTCCCTGTCCCTGTCCCTGTCCCTAACCCTGTCCCTGTCCCTAACCCTGTCCCAGGCCCTGTCCCTGTCCCTAACCCTGGCCCTAACCCTGTCCCTGGCCCTAACCCTGTCCCTGTCCCTAACCCTGGCCCTAACCCTGTCCCTGTCCCTAACCCTGGCCCTAACCCTGTCCCTGTCCCTAACCCTGTCCCTAACCCTGTCCCTGTCCCTGTCCCTAACCCTGGCCCTATCCCTGTCCCTAACCCTGGCCCTAACCCTGTCCCTGTCCCTAACCCTGTCCCTGTCCCTAACCCTGGCCCTATCCCTGTCCCTAACCCTGGCCCTAACCCTGTCCCTGTCCCTAACCCTAACCCTGTCCCTGTCCCTAACCCTGTCCCTGTCCCTAACCCTAACCCTGTCCCTGTCCCTAACCCTGTCCCTAACCCTGTCCCTAACCCTAACCCTGTCCCTAACCCTGTCCCTAACCCTGTCCCTAACCCTAACCCTGTCCCTGTCCCTAACCCTGTCCCTGTCCCTGTCCCTAACCCTGTCCCTAACCCTGTCCCAGGCCCTGTCCCTGTCCCTAACCCTGGCCCTAACCCTGTCCCTGGCCCTAACCCTGTCCCTGTCCCTAACCCTGGCCCTGTCCCTGTCCCTAACCCTGGCCCTAACCCTATCCCTAACCCTGGCCCTAACCCTGTCCCTGTCCCTAACCCTAACCCTGTCCCTGTCCCTAACCCTGGCCCTATCCCTGTCCCTAACCCTGGCCCTAACACTGTCCCTGTCCCTAACCCTGTCCCTGTCCCTAACCCTGTCCCTGTCCCTAACCCTGTCCCTAACCCTGTCCCTAACCCTAACCCTGTCCCTAACCCTGTCCCTAACCCTAACCCTGTCCCTGTCCCTGTCCCTAACCCTGTCCCTGTCCCTGTCCCTGTCCCTGTCCCTAACCCTGTCCCTGTCCCTAACCCTGTCCCAGGCCCTGTCCCTGTCCCTAACCCTGGCCCTAACCCTGTCCCTGGCCCTAACCCTGTCCCTGTCCCTAACCCTGTCCCTGTCCCTGTCCCTGTCCCTGTCCCTAACCCTGTCCCTGTCCCTAACCCTGTCCCAGGCCCTGTCCCTGTCCCTAACCCTGGCCCTAACCCTGTCCCTGTCCCTAACCCTGTCCCTAACCCTGTCCCTGTCCCTAACCCTGGCCCTATCCCTGTCCCTAACCCTGGCCCTAACCCTGTCCCTGTCCCTAACCCTAACCCTGTCCCTGTCCCTAACCCTGGCCCTATCCCTGTCCCTAACCCTGGCCCTAACCCTGTCCCTGTCCCTAACCCTAACCCTGTCCCTGTCCCTAACCCTGTCCCTGTCCCTAACCCTGTCCCTGTCCCTGTCCCTGTCCCTGTCCCTAACCCTGTCCCTGTCCCTGTCCCTAACCCTGTCCCTGTCCCTAACCCTGTCCCAGGCCCTGTCCCTGTCCCTAACCCTGGCCCTAACCCTGTCCCTAACCCTGTCCCTGTCCCTAACCCTGTCCCTAACCCTAACCCTGTCCCTAACCCTGTCCCTAACCCTGTCCCTGTCCCTAACCCTGTCCCTGTCCCTGTCCCTGTCCCTAACCCTGTCCCTGTCCCTAACCCTGTCCCAGGCCCTGTCCCTGTCCCTAACCCTGGCCCTAACCCTGTCCCTGGCCCTAACCCTGTCCCTGTCCCTAACCCTGGCCCTAACCCTGTCCCTGTCCCTAACCCTGGCCCTAACCCTGTCCCTGTCCCTAACCCTGTCCCTAACCCTGTCCCTGTCCCTGTCCCTAACCCTGGCCCTATCCCTGTCCCTAACCCTGGCCCTAACCCTGTCCCTGTCCCTAACCCTGTCCCTGTCCCTAACCCTGGCCCTATCCCTGTCCCTAACCCTGGCCCTAACCCTGTCCCTGTCCCTAACCCTAACCCTGTCCCTGTCCCTAACCCTGTCCCTGTCCCTAACCCTAACCCTGTCCCTGTCCCTAACCCTGTCCCTAACCCTGTCCCTAACCCTAACCCTGTCCCTAACCCTGTCCCTAACCCTGTCCCTAACCCTAACCCTGTCCCTGTCCCTAACCCTGTCCCTGTCCCTGTCCCTGTCCCTAACCCTGTCCCTAACCCTGTCCCAGGCCCTGTCCCTGTCCCTAACCCTGGCCCTAACCCTGTCCCTGGCCCTAACCCTGTCCCTGTCCCTAACCCTGGCCCTGTCCCTGTCCCTAACCCTGGCCCTAACCCTATCCCCCTAACCCTGGCCCTAACCCTGTCCCTGTCCCTAACCCTAACCCTGTCCCTGTCCCTAACCCTGGCCCTATCCCTGTCCCTAACCCTGGCCCTAACACTGTCCCTGTCCCCCTAACCCTGTCCCTGTCCCTAACCCTGTCCCTGTCCCTAACCCTGTCCCTAACCCTGTCCCTAACCCTAACCCTGTCCCTAACCCTGTCCCTAACCCTAACCCTGTCCCTGTCCCTGTCCCTAACCCTGTCCCTGTCCCTGTCCCTGTCCCTGTCCCTAACCCTGTCCCTGTCCCTAACCCTGTCCCAGGCCCTGTCCCTGTCCCTAACCCTGGCCCTAACCCTGTCCCTGGCCCTAACCCTGTCCCTGTCCCTAACCCTGGCCCTAACCCTGTCCCTAACCCTGGCCCTAACCCTGTCCCTGTCCCTAACCCTGTCCCTAACCCTGTCCCTGTCCCTGTCCCTAACCCTGGCCCTATCCCTGTCCCTAACCCTGGCCCTAACCCTGTCCCTGTCCCTAACCCTAACCCTGTCCCTGTCCCTAACCCTGGCCCTATCCCTGTCCCTATCCCTGGCCCTAACCCTGGCCCTAACCCTGTCCCTGTCCCTAACCCTAACCCTGTCCCTGTCCCTAACCCTGTCCCTAACCCTAACCCTGTCCCTGTCCCTAACCCTAACCCTGTCCCTGTCCCTAACCCTGTCCCTGTCCCTAACCCTGTCCCTAACCCTAACCCTGTCCCTAACCCTAACCCTGTCCCTGTCCCTAACCCTGTCCCTGTCCCTAACCCTGTCCCTGTCCCTAACCCTAACCCTGTCCCTGTCCCTAACCCTGTCCCTGGCCCTATCCCTGTCCCTAACCCTGGCCCTAACCCTGTCCCTAACCCTAACCCTGTCCCTGTCCCTAACCCTGTCCCTAACCCTGTCCCTGTCCCTAACCCTGTCCCTAACCCTAACCCTGTCCCTAACCCTGTCCCTGTCCCTAACCCTTTCCCTGTCCCTGTCCCTGTCCCTGTCCCTGTCCCTAACCCTGGCCCAGGCCCTGTCCCTAACCCTGGCCCTAACCCTGTCCCTAACCCTGTCCCTGTCCCTAACCCTGGCCCTATCCCTGTCCCTAACCCTGGCCCTAACCCTGTCCCTGTCCCTAACCCTGTCCCTGTCCCTAACCCTGTCCCTGTCCCTAACCCTGTCCCTGTCCCTGTCCCTAACCCTGTCCCTGTCCCTGTCCCTAACCCTGTCCCTGTCCCTAACCCTGTCCCAGGCCCTGTCCCTGTCCCTAACCCTGGCCCTAACCCTGTCCCTAACCCTGTCCCTGTCCCTAACCCTGTCCCTAACCCTAACCCTGTCCCTAACCCTGTCCCCCTAACCCTGTCCCTGTCCCTGTCCTAACCCTGTCCCTGTCCCTGTCCCTAACCCTGTCCCTGTCCCTAACCCTGTCCCAGGCCCTGTCCCTGTCCCTAACCCTGGCCCTAACCCTGTCCCTGGCCCTAACCCTGTCCCTGTCCCTAACCCTGGCCCTAACCCTGTCCCTAACCCTGGCCCTAACCCTGTCCCTGTCCCTAACCCTGTCCCTAACCCTGTCCCTGTCCCTGTCCCTAACCCTGTCCCCCTATCCCTGTCCCTAACCCTGGCCCTAACCCTGTCCCTGTCCCTAACCCTAACCCTGTCCCTGTCCCTAACCCTGGCCCTATCCCTGTCCCTAACCCTGGCCCTAACCCTGTCCCTGTCCCTAACCCTAACCCTGTCCCTGTCCCTAACCCTGTCCCTGTCCCTAACCCTAACCCTGTCCCTGTCCCTAACCCTGTCCCTAACCCTGTCCCTAACCCTAACCCTGTCCCTAACCCTGTCCCTAACCCTGTCCCTAACCCTAACCCTGTCCCTGTCCCTAACCCTGTCCCTGGCCCTGTCCCTGTCCCTAACCCTGGCCCTAACCCTGTCCCTGGCACTAACCCTGTCCCTGTCCCTAACCCTGGCCCTGTCCCTGTCCCTAACCCTGGCCCTAACCCTGTCCCTGTCCCTAACCCTGGCCCTAACCCTGTCCCTGTCCCTGTCCCTAACCCTGTCCCTGTCCCTAACCCTGGCCCTATCCCTGTCCCTAACCCTGGCCCTAACCCTGTCCCTGTCCCTAACCCTAACCCTGTCCCTGTCCCTAACCCTGTCCCTAACCCTGTCCCTAACCCTAACCCTGTCCCTGTCCCTAACCCTGTCCCTGTCCCTGTCCCTGTCCCTAACCCTGGCCCTAACCCTGTCCCTGGCACTAACCCTGTCCCTGTCCCTAACCCTGTCCCTAACCCTGTCCCTGTCCCTAACCCTGGCCCTATCCCTGTCCCTAACCCTGGCCCTAACCCTGTCCCTGTCCCTAACCCTAACCCTGTCCCTGTCCCTAACCCTGGCCCTAACCCTGTCCCTAACCCTAACCCTGTCCCTGTCCCTAACCCTGTCCCTGTCCCTAACCTGTCCCTGTCCCTGTCCCTAACCCTGTCCCTAACCCTGTCCCTGGCACTAACCCTGTCCCTGTCCCTAACCCTGGCCCTGTCCCTGTCCCTAACCCTGGCCCTAACCCTGTCCCTGTCCCTAACCCTGGCCCTAACCCTGTCCCTGTCCCTAACCCTGTCCCTATCCCTGTCCCTGTCCCTAACCCTGGCCCTATCCCTGTCCCTAACCCTGGCCCTAACCCTGTCCCTAACCCTGTCCCTAACCCTGTCCCTGTCCCTAACCCTGGCCCTATCCCTGTCCCTAACCCTGGCCCTAACCCTGTCCCTGTCCCTAACCCTAACCCTGTCCCTGTCCCTAACCCTGGCCCTATCCCTGTCCCTAACCCTGGCCCTAACACTGTCCCTAACCCTAACCCTGTCCCTGTCCCTAACCCTGTCCCTGTCCCTAACCCTGTCCCTAACCCTGTCCCTAACCCTAACCCTGTCCCTAACCCTGTCCCTAACCCTAACCCTGTCCCTGTCCCTGTCCCTAACCCTGTCCCTGTCCCTGTCCCTGTCCCTAACCCTGTCCCTGTCCCTAACCCTGTCCCAGGCCCTGTAACCCTGTCCCTGGCCCCTGTCCCTGTCCCTAACCCTGGCCCTAACCCTGTCCCTGGCCCTAACCCTGTCCCTGTCCCTAACCCTGTCCCTAACCCTGTCCCTGTCCCTAACCCTGGCCCTAACCCTGTCCCTGCCCTAACCCTGTCCCTAACCCTGTCCCTGTCCCTGTCCCTAACCCTGGCCCTATCCCTGTCCCTCCCTGTCCCTAACCCTGGCCCTAACCCTGTCCCTGTCCCTAACCCTGTCCCTGTCCCTAACCCTGTCCCTATCCCTGTCCCTATCCCTGGCCCTAACCCTGTCCCTAACCCTGTCCCTGTCCCTAACCCTAACCCTGTCCCTGTCCCTAACCCTGTCCCTAACCCTAACCCTGTCCCTGTCCCTAACCCTAACCCTGTCCCTGTCCCTAACCCTAACCCTGTCCCTAACCCTGTCCCCTGTGGCCCTGTCCCCACCCTGTCCCTGTCCCTGTCCCTGTCCCTAACCCTGTCCCTGTCCCTAACCCTGTCCCTGACCCTAACCCTGTCCCTGTCCCTGTCCCTGTCCCTGTCCCTGTCCCTAACCCTGTCCCTGTCCCTAACCCTGTCCCAGGCCCTGTCCCTGTCCCTAACCCTGTCCCTAACCCTGTCCCTGTCCCTAACCCCCTAACCCTGTCCCTGTCCCTAACCCTGTCCCTAACCCTGTCCCTGTCCCTAACCCTGTCCCTAACCCTGTCCCTGTCCCTAACCCTGTCCCTGTCCCTAACCCTGTCCCTGTCCCTGTCCCTAACCCTGTCCCCCTAACCCCTGGCCCTGTCCCTAACCCTGGCCCTAACCCTGTCCCTAACCCTAACCCTGTCCCTGTCCCTAACCCTGTCCCTGTCCCTAACCCTGTCCCTGTCCCTAACCCTGTCCCAGGCCCTGTCCCCTAACCCTGGCCCTAACCCTGTCCCTGTCCCTGGTCCCTAACCCTGTCCCTGTCCCTAACCCTGTCCCTGTCCCTAACCCTGTCCCCCTGTCCCTGTCCCTGTCCCTAACCCTGGCCCTAACCCTGTCCCTGTCCCTAACCCTAACCCTGTCCCTGTCCCTAACCCTATCCCTGTCCCTAACCCTGGCCCTACCCTGTCCCCCTGTCCCTGTCCCCTAACCCTAACCCTGTCCCTGTCCCTAACCCTGTCCCTGTCCCTAACCCTAACCCTGTCCCTGTCCCTAACCCTGTCCCTAACCCTGTCCCCCCTAACCCTGTCCCTAACCCTGTAACCCTGTCCCTAACCCTAACCCTGTCCCTGTCCCTAACCCTGTCCCTGGCCCTGTCCCTGTCCCTAACCCTGGCCCTAACCCTGTCCCTGGCCTAACCCTGTCCCTGTCCCTAACCCTGGCCCTGTCCCTGTCCCTAACCCTGGCCCTAACCCTCTCCCTGTCCCTAACCCTGGCCCTAACCCTGTCCCTGTCCCTAACCCTGTCCCTGTCCCCCTGTCCCTGTCCCTAACCCTGTCCCTGTCCCTAAAGCCCTGTCCCTGGCCCTAACCCTGTCCCTGTCCCTAACCTAACCCTGTCCCTGTCCCTGTCCCTGTCCCTAACCCTGTCCCCCTGTCCCTGTCCCTAACCCTGTCCCTAACCCTGTCCCTGTCCCTAACCCTGTAACCCTGTCCCTAACCCTGTCCCTGTCCCTAACCCTGTCCCTAACCCTGTCCCTAACCCTGTCCCTGTCCCTAACCCTGTCCCTGTCCCCTAACCCTGTCCCTGTCCCTGTCCCTAACCCTGTCCCTGTCCCTGTCCCTAACCCTGTCCCTGTCCCTAACCCTGTCCCTGGCCCTGTCCCTGTCCCTAACCCTGGCCCTAACCCTGTCCCTGCCCTAACCCTGTCCCTGTCCCTAACCCTGTCCCTGTCCCTAACCCTGTCCCTGTCCCTAACCCTGGCCCTAACCCTGTCCCTGTCCCTAACCCTGTCCCTAACCCTGTCCCTGTCCCTGTCCCCCTAACCCTGGTCCCTATCCCTGTCCCTAACCCTGGTCCCCCTAACCCTGTCCCTGTCCCTAACCCTAACCCTGTCCCTGTAACCCTGGCCCTATCCCTGTCCCTATCCCTGGCCCTAACCCTGTCCCTAACCCTGTCCCTGTCCCTAACCCTAACCCTGTCCCTGTCCCTAACCCTGTCCCTCCCTAACCCTGTCCCTGTCCCTGTCCCTAACCCTGTCCCTGTCCCTAACCCTGTCCCTGTCCCTGTCCCTAACCCTGTCCCTGTCCCTAACCCTGTCCCTGTCCCTGTCCCTAACCCTGTCCCTAACCCTGTCCCTGTCCCTGTCCCTAACCCTGTCCCTGTCCCTAACCCTGTCCCTGTCCCTGTCCCTAACCCTGTCCCTGTCCCTAACCCTGTCCCTGCCCTATCCCTGTCCCTAACCCTGTCCCTGTCCCTAACCCCCTAACCCTGTCCCTGTCCCTAACCCTGTCCCTAACCCTGTCCCTAACCCTGTAACCCTGTCCCTAACCCTGTCCCTGTCCCTAACCCTGTCCCTAACCCTGTCCCTGTCCCTAACCCTGTCCCTAACCCTAACCCTGTCCCTGTCCCTGTCCCTGTCCCTGTCCCTAACCCTGTCCCTGTCCCTAACCCTGTCCCTGTCCCTGTCCCTGTCCCTGTCCCTGTCCCTGTCCCTAACCCTGTCCCTGTCCCTAACCCTGTCCCCCTGTCCCTGTCCCTGTCCCTAACCCTAACCCTGTCCCTAACCCTAACCCTGCCCTAACCCTGTCCCTAACCCTGTCCCTGTCCCTAACCCTGTCCCTGTCCCTAACCCTGGCCCTAACCCTGTCCCTGTCCCTAACCTAACCCTGTCCCTAACCCTGTCCCTAACCCTAACCCTGTCCCTAACCCTGTCCCTAACCCTGTCCCTAACCCTAACCCTGTCCCTGTCCCTAACCCTGTCCCTGTCCCTGTCCCTAACCCTGTCCCTGTCCCTGTCCCTGTCCCTGTCCCTAACCCTGTCCCTAACCCTAACCCTGTCCCTGTAACCCTGTCCCTAACCCTGTCCCTGTCCCTAACCCTGTCCCTGTCCCTGTCCCTGTCCCTAACCCTGTCCCTGTCCCTAACCCTGTCCCTAACCCTGTCCCTGTCCCTGTCCCTAACCCTGTCCCTGTCCCTAACCCTCCCCCTGTCCCTGTCCCTGTCCCTGTCCCTAACCCTGTCCCTGTCCCTGTCCCTAACCCTGTCCCTGTCCCTGGTCCCTAACCCTGTCCCTGTCCCTAACCCTGTCCCTGTCCCTGTCCCTGTCCCTAACCCTGTCCCTGTCCCTAACCCTGTCCCTGTCCCTGTCCCTGTCCCTAACCCTGTCCCTAACCCTGTCCCTGTCCCTGTCCCTAACCCTGTCCCTGTCCCTAACCCTGTCCCTGTCCCTGTCCCTGTCCCTAACCCTGTCCCTGTCCCTAACCCTCCCTAACCCTGTCCCTGTCCCTGTCCCTGTCCCTAACCCTGTCCCTGTCCCTAACCCTGTCCCTGTCCCTAACCCTGTCCCTGTCCCTGGCCCTAACCCTGTCCCTCCCTAACCCTGTCCCTGTAACCCTGTCCCTGTCCCTAACCCTGTCCCTGTCCCTATCCCTGTCCCTAACCCTGTCCCTGTCCCTAACCCTGTCCCTGTCCCTAACCCTGTCCCTAACCCTGTCCCCCTGTCCCTGTCCCTAACCCTGTCCCTAACCCTGTCCCTAACCCTGTCCCTGTCCCTAACCCTGTCCCTGTCCCTAACCCTGTCCCTGTCCCTAACCCTGTCCCTAACCCTGTCCCTGTCCCTAACCCTGTCCCTGTCCCTAACCCTGTCCCTGTCCCTAACCCTGTCCCTAACCCTGTCCCTGTCCCTGTCCCTAACCCTGTCCCTGTCCCTGTCCCTATCCCTGTCCCTGTCCCTAACCCTGTCCCTGTCCCTGTCCCTGTCCCTGTCCCTGTCCCTAACCCTGTCCCTGTCCCTAACCCTGTCCCTAACCCCGGCAGTGTCTGATTCACTCAGAATGATCATTATTATACATCAACAACATTTACACACTTTTCTAAATCGGCTAATTAAATCTGCAAACAAATAATTACATGAGCCAATGAGAACAATTAATTCCACAATGCCTCTGAGACTTGGATCTGCATATTGAATTAGTTAATTATCATGCTGTGAAAAATGGAGTGGAACTGGAGGAATTTTATACTTTCTGTACCTTGAAATCTATTTTTCTAATAAATGTTGGATCCTGATTTGACTCCATTTGATTCACCTGAATTATACCACCTGCGCTCTTTACATTTTTAACATCAATCCCTGCACCTCCTGAACTGTAACACGATCTAAACAATCAAAGTATAATAATAATAATTATTATTCATGTTAATTATTAAATAATATCGTGGTCAGTTTATAAATAACTTTTTTTTTTTTTTTTGGGGGGGGGGGGGGTGTAGCACAAACATCACAGATTTTCCATAGCAGTCAACATTATTACAATTCTTAATTCTCAATTTGCACACGTTTATCATTGAAAGCATATCAATAAAAGTGACAGATATTTCCCCTTTCTTCCCTCTTCCGTTAAATTACCACGATGGAGGACCGGGATCTGTGAAAATTAAAATGACTAAATACTATTTTGGGACTCTTATTAATTCATTATTGTATTAATTATTGTAGTCCCTCCTCACTATTAAAACGCAGTGTGAACCACTGAAGTCTGGTTAATGTATAGCTGTTGTAAGAGCTCCACCCCCCACCCCCACCCCCACCCTGAGCCTCTGATAACAACAGAGCAGTACGCCAGGCTTCCACCCCTGGGCCTCTGGTAACAACAGAGCAGTACGCCAGGCTTCCACCCCGGGGCCTCTGATAACAACAGAGCAGTACGCCAGGCTTCCACCCAGGGCCTCTGATAACAACAGAGCAGTACGCCAGGCTTCCACCCAGGGCCTCTGATAACAACAGAGCAGTACGCCAGGCTTCCACCCGGGGCCTCTGATAACAACAGAGCAGTACGCCAGGCTTCCACCCCAGGCTTCATGACAGAGGAATACTTGCTGACATATAGCCCAGGCCGAGTCAGAGATCATTAGTCCCGTGACTGATGGGAGGGCGGCGGTGACTTGTCACTTTTATTTCCCTGCCGCAGCTGAGCTCCTTGACCAACGGGAGCCTCCCAAAGGATACCCTATTTCCTACATAGTGCCCTACTTTTCAACAGAGTCCTATGGGAGGGACTTCTAGGGGGCCACTGGTGAAAAGTAGTGTGTTTATATATATATATATATATATAGGGGAACAGGGAGCCATTTGGAACCCGGATCGAGCTAGCTCAGCGGACACAACCTTTCAAGTCCTGTTACCAGCTCAACGGCTCTAACGTTAAAAAAAACAACCGTGGTTGCTTCGCCAGGCGCCGTTCCATCTTGATCAATCTGTGATGGGCTATCAATAATGTTTCAGGCTGGTTGAGCACTTGGCTGAAGGTTAAATAAATTTCCCTGTGATGGTTTGCATGATCGTACCCAAGCGGGAAAGATTTCCAATTTGCAACAGCTTTTCTCTGCAGCATGCTGGGGGGGGGGGGGGGGGCGAGGTTAAGGCTTGTTAGGGGTCGGAGTCTGTCTGCGTTAGGGGAACACCCCCAGCCAGCTGATCTCCATAGCGATACAGGGATGAGGTGTCAGTTTGGTCCTTTAGAACATGCGAACTACATTACTAAAGGGGGGCATCGGGATGAAGCAGTCAATAAGTACAACATGTGGATGACTTTATTATGGAAGTCCTTTATTGAATATTTATAAAGAATACGAATATGGCATAACGTTTATAATATGTCATATGAGAATTATAATACACAGACATACTGTATACAGTATAATGTTTATAATATGAGAATTAGAATACACAGACTACTGTATACAGTATAATGTTTATAATATGAGAATTATAATACACAGATATACAGTATGTTTATGTCTTTTAAAAGACATCTGGATGAGGCGGAGGTGTTGATCACTACAGTAACCGTCCGACATGATGGAAGCCATGGAAGAGCAGACATATTACGGTGTTTTTGCACCATGCTTTCAAACCAATGTGTTTGGGTTTTCCCTACGAACTGCATAAATGATGCATTACAGACAAAAGTCCTTTTCAGTGGCTGTGTTCAGAGCTCTTGTGCCGGTTTTGGGACTAGACTTGTTTGTGCGTGGAGCTGAGTTTTCCTCTGATTTTTTTTTTTCGTTGTTGTTGTTCTTCATAGTTTTTATTGTTGAAAAGATTCAAATACATTTGTTTTGATCGGATTTAGAATAAATTGGTTTGATTTACAGTTGTTCTCTTTAATGTCTTTAGTTTCTGTGTCCTCAGAAAAAAAGTTTTGGTGTCTGAAAGAAGATTCTCAAATGGTTTATTTCTAGTAGACTGTAGGTCTAATATAATGGTTTATTTCTAGTATACTGTAGGTCTAACATAATGGTTTATTTCTAGTAGACTGTAGGTCTAACATAATGGTTTATTTCTAGTAGACTGTAGGTCTAATATAATGGTTTATTTCTAGTAGACTGTAGGTCTAATATAATGGTTTATTTCTAGTAGACTGTAGGTCTAATATAATGGTTTATTTCTAGTAGACTGTAGGTCTATATAATGGTTTATTTCCAGTAGACTGTAGGTCTAATATAATGGTTTATTTCTAGTAGACTGTAGGTCTAACATAATGGTTTATTTCTAGTAGACTGTAGGTCTAATATAATGGTTTATTTCTAGTAGACTGTAGGTCTAATATAATGGTTTATTTCTAGTAGACTGTAGGTCTAATATAATGGTTTATTTCTAGTAGACTGTAGGTCTAATATAATGGTTTATTTATAGTAGACTGTAGGTCTAATATAATAGTTTATTTCTAGTAGACTGTAGGTCTGACATAATGGTTTATTTCTAGTAGACTGTAGGTCTAATATAATAGTTTATTTCTAGTAGACTGTAGGTCTAATATAATGGTTTATTTCCAGTAGACTGTAGGTCTAATATAATGGTTTATTTCCAGTAGACTGTAGGTCTAATATAATGGTTTATTTCTAGTAGACAGTAGGTCTAATATAATGGTTTATTTCTAGTAGACTGTAGGTCTAATATAATGGTTTATTTCTAGTAGACTGTAGGTCTAATATAATGGTTTATTTCTAGTAGACTGTAGGTCTGACATAATGGTTTATTTCTAGTAGACTGTAGGTCTAATATAATGGTTTATTTCCAGTAGACTGTAGGTCTAATATAATGGTTTATTTCTAGTAGACTGTAGGTCTAATATAATGTTTTATTTACAGTAGACTGTAGGTCTAATATAATGGTTTATTTCTAGTAGACTGTAGGTCTAATATAATTGTTTATTTCTAGTAGACTGTAGGTCTGACATAATGGTTTATTTCTAGTATACTGTAGGTCTAATATAATGTTTTATTTACAGTAGACTGTAGGTCTAATATAATGGTTTATTTCTAGTATACTGTAGGTCTAATATAATGGTTTATTTCTAGTAGTGTCAGGACCCAGTTTCGAACCTGGGTCTCCGGAGTGAGAAACAGTCACTTTACCAACTGAGCCACGAATAGACAGCAGAACCCAGAAGATGAGGCAGACACAGCAGTACTTAAGACGGTGTATTTAATAAAGAAAAAATCCTAAAATGCAAAAAATGGCAAATCCAAAAGGTGGTAGGAAAAACACAAAAAAGACCTCAAAAGAAACTCACCAAAAAATAAACAAAAACAAAAAACAGAATACCACAAGAACTTCACCCGGAATCGACAAGAGTACACAGAACACTAGGGCAGGGTGCTAACATACAAACACAGAGCACAGAACTGAGGGAAACAAAGGGTTTAAATACAATCAGGGGAAATGAGACACAGGTGCAAATAATAATGGGGATCAAGGGAAAAACATAGGGACAAAAAGCACAATGGGGACATCTACTGACCAAAACCCGGAACAACCCTGGCCAAATCCTGACAGAATCCCCCCCCTAGGAACGGCTCCTGACGTTCCTACCAGCTCTCTCAGGGTGGAGGACCCTGAACTGACGAATGAGGTCAGGGTCCAGGATGTCTTTGGCAGGAACCCAGGAGCGCTCCTCAGGACCGTAGCCTTCCCAGTCCACCAGATACTGCCAGGACCGCTGCACCCGGCGGGAATCCAGTATCCGGTGGACGGTATAAGCCGGCTGGCCTCCAATGACACGAGGCGGAGGGGGAGGTCTGTCTGCCGGGACAAGGGGAGAAAAAACAACAGGTTTTAACAATGACACATGAAATGTGGGATTAATCTTAAGGGATCTGGGTAAGTGTAGGCGATAAGAAACTGGGTTAACTCTCCTGGCAACCTTGAAGGGACCGATGTATTTTGGGACAGCTTGCGAGACTCCACCCGTAGAGGTAAGTCTCTTGTGGAAAGCCAGACTCTCTGGCCGGGGCGCAGGGTAGGCCCGGGACGGCGACGTCTGTTGGCTTGTTGTTGATACCTCTGTGAGGAACGCATCAGATTAAGACGGGTCTTCCTCCACATAAGCCGACAGCGTCTGACGAACCTCAAGGCTGAAGGCACTCTGACTTCTGCCTCCTGGTCCGGGAACAATGGAGGAGCATAGCCAAACTGACACTCGTGCGGGGACATACCAGTGGAGGAGGAGCGCAAGGTGTTGTGCGCGTATTCGGCCCAAACAATAAAGGATGACCATGTGGACGGGTTGTCACGAGTCATACATCGGAGGGTGGTTTCCAGCTCTTGATTCATCCTCTCTGTTTGGCCGTTGGACTCCGGATGGTACCCTGAAGATAGACTGGCAGAAGCCCCCATGAGTTGGCAGAAGGCCTTCCAAAACCTTGAGGCGAACTGGGGACCTCTGTCAGAAACCACATCTTGAGGAATGCCGAAGACTCGGAACACATGATTAATTACCAACTCAGCCGTTTCCTTGGCAGAAGGTAACTTAGTCAGAGGGACGAACCTGGCCGCCTTTGAAAACCTGTCGATTATGACTAGGATAGTAGTATTGCCATGGGATGGAGGAAGTCCAGTAATAAAGTCCAATGAGATATGGGACCAGGGTCTGTGGGGAACAGGTAAAGGGTGAAGGAGTCCTTGAGGGCGGAGGTGAGAAGATTTGCCCTGGCAGCACACGGGGCAGGCATTGACGAAAGTGGCAACGTCTTCTCTTATGGTAGGCCACCAGAACTTACGCTGGATGAACTCCAAGGTGCGACCTACGCCCGGATGACAGGTGAGGCGAGAGGAGTGCCCCCACAGAAGGACCTGAGTCCTCACTGCCTTGGGGACAAACAACCGATTGGCAGGGCCTCCTTTAGGGTCCGGTTCGCTAGCTTGAGCACGTCTCACGGTATCCTCAACTTGCCACGAGATCGGAGCCACAATCTTAGCAGCAGGAAGGACAGGCATGTCCGTGTCATCTCGAATGGCAGGAGCGTAGACTCGGGACAGGGCATCCGGTTTGAGATTCTTCGACCCGGGCCGATAGGTGAGGATAAACTGGAATCGATTGAAGAAAAGAGACCATCTAGCTTGTCTAGAGTTCAATCGCTTCGCCTGCTGGATATACTCCAGATTTTTGTGGTCCGTAAGCACTTGAAACGGGTGAGAAGCCCCCTCGAGCCAGTGTCTCCATTCCTTCAATGCCATCTTAACCGCTAGGAGTTCACGATCCCCACATCGTAGTTCCTCTCAGTCGGGGTAAGCCGGTGTGAGAAGAAAGCGCACGGATGAAGCTTCTTGTCTTCACCCCTCTGAGACAGGACAGCTCCAACACCAACCTCTGATGCGTCTACCTCCACCACAAATGGTTCATCCGTAGTCGGTAGTATCAGGATGGGAGCAGAGAGGACGCGCTGCTTGAGTCCTTGGAAGGCCGTCTCAGCTTCTCTTCCCCACACAAACCTTGCATTGCCACCTTTGGTTAAAGCTGAGAGGAGCTGCCACCAAACTGAAGTTCTTGATGAACTTGCGGTAAAAGTTTGTGAAGCCCAGGAAACGCTGAACATCCTTAACGGATTTGGGGGTGGGCCAATCCGCTACCGCCCCTACCTTCCTAGGGTCCATTTGGACTCGACCGGGTTCCACTACAAATCCCAGGAATTGTACTCGGGATGAATGGAATTCACATTTTTCCGGCTTAACGTACAGATGGCTGTCCAGGAGGCGTTTGAGTACTTGTCTGACATGCTTAGTGTGTTCTTGAAGGGAGCTCGAAAAGATGAGGATGTCATCCAAGTAAACGAACACAAATATGTTAAGCATATCCCTAAGCACATCGTTTATGAGCGCTTGGAACACCGCTGGGGCGTTGGTCAGGCCGAAGGGCATCACCAAGTATTCATAGTGACCAGTAGGCGTGTTGAAAGCGGTCTTCCACTCGTCACCAGGTCTGATCCGCACAAGATGGTATGCGTTCCGCAGGTCAAGCTTAGTGAAAACAACTGCTTCCTGGAGCAGCTCGAAGGCTGTGGCCATAAGGGGTAGCGGGTAACGGTTACGGACGGTTATGTCATTGAGTCCCCGGTAGTCGATGCAAGGACGTAATCCACCATCTTTCTTGGCCACAAAGAAAAACCCTGCTCCCGCCGGGGAGGTTGATGGACGTATGAGGCCTGCTTCCAGAGAGTCCTTGATGTAGGTATCCATAGCAGCTCGTTCGGGTGGAGATAGGGAAAAGATCCGACCCCTGGGGGGGCAAGTGCCCGAAAACAGGTCGATGGGGCAATCGTAAGATCTATGGGGTGGTAGCATGGTGGCCCTCTGTTTGCTAAACACCAGTTTGAGGTCATGGTAACACTCGGGAACTCGGGTCAGGTCGATGGATTCTAAAGACTCGGGAGTAGAACTCGGGGAATTCTGGAAAATACAAGTAGCTTGGCACGTAGGACCCCACTGCTTGATAGTGCCCACAGACCAGTCGATGTGAGGGTTATGGCTGTGAAGCCAGGGGTATCCAAGGACGAGAGGGAACTCGGAACAGGAGATCAAATGAAAGTTCATCAATTCCTGGTGTTGTGAAACTGAAAGTCTCAAGGAGGTAGTGACATGAGTGACAAGTCCAGATCCCAAAGGGCTTCCATCCAATGTAGTAACCCTCATGGGGTCACTTAGAGGTTCAGAGGGAACGCCATTCTCCTTCGCCCAGACACCATCCATGAAGTTACCTGCGGCTCCAGAGTCTACCAAGGCTTGAAGGTGAAGCTTGTGGTTGTCCCAGGAGAGGGTGACTGGAATGAGCAGACGGGAGTTGGACGGATGGGAGGAGGTTATGTTTCCCTGGAGCCCGGGACACGTGGAACGGAAATGGCCCGGTTTGCCGCAATATAGACAGCGTCGCTCCCTCATCCGGCGGTCTCTCTCAGCCTGGGAGATGCGTCCAATCTGCATGGGTTCCGGTGGAGCCAGCGATGATAAAGGTGGGGACTCGGAGCTGGGACTGATAGGGGCTAGAGGTCTACAGTTGAGTTCTCTCTCTCTCAGACGCTGGTCAATGCGTGAGGCCAACTTGATCAGGGACTCGAGATTGTCCGGTGGTTCCCGAGTGGCCAGTTCATCTTGGATAGTGTCGGAAAGGCCTTTCAGAAAGCACACCGTGAGCGCCTCGTTGTTCCAGCCACTCGCTGCTGCCACCGTGCGGAACTGGATGGCATAGTCCGTCACGCTGCGCCAACCTTGATGGAGAGTCAGGAGCTGTTTGGCTGAGTCAGAACCACTGCTTGGGCCTTGAAACACTCGTTTGAATTCCTCAGCAAAGGCAGAGTAGCTGGCACAGCAGGAACTATGGGCATCCCACACAGCAGTAGCCCAGGCCAGGGCTTTTTCCGACAGCAGGGTGATGATATATGCGATCTTAGACCGGTCGGTGGGAAACGACGAGGGTTGCAGCTCAAAGGAGAGAGAACATTGAGTGAGAAAGCCTTTACAAGCACTTGGATCACCTGAGAACCGTTGGGGAGGTGGAAGACGAGGTTCAGCCAGGGGGTTAACTGCCATGGGTACGTGAACCTGAGGTACTGGGACGGAAACTGTTGCCGGGGTAAGTCGATCAGATATTTGCTTAATGGAAGTCAGCATCTCCGACAGAAGATGAGAATGTCTATCCATTAAGGCCTCTTGCTGAACCAGGGCGGCTTCGTGGCGTTGGACAGTCTCCTGGTGGTGGGACAGCGTGGCAAAAAGGTCCTGGGAACTGGCTGCCTCTGGGTTCATTTTTGGCTCTGTGTTTCTGTCAGGACCCGGTTTTGAACCTGGGTCTCCGGAGTGAGAAACAGTCACTTTACCAACTGAGCCACGAATAGACAGCAGAACCCAGAAGATGAGGCAGACACAGCAGTACTTAAGACGGTGTATTTAATAAAGAAAAAATCCTAAAATGCAAAAAATGGCAAATCCAAAAGGTGGTAGGAAAAACACAAAAAAGACCTCAAAAGAAACTCACCAAAAAATAAACAAAAACAAAAAACAGAATACCACAAGCACTTCACCCGGAATCGACAAGAGTACACAGAACACTAGGGCAGGGTGCTAACATACAAACACAGAGCACAGAACTGAGGGAAACAAAGGGTTTAAATACAATCAGGGGAAACGAGACACAGGTGCAAATAATAATGGGGATCAAGGGAAAAACATAGGGACAAAAAGCACAATGGGGACATCTACTGACCAAAACCCGGAACAACCCTGGCCAAATCCTGACAAGTAGACTGTAGGTCTATATAATGGTTTATTTATATTAGACTGTAGGTCTGACATAATGGTTTATTTATATTAGACTGTAGGTCTGACATAATGGTTTATTTATATTAGACTGTAGGTCTGACATAATGGTTTATTTATATTAGACTGTAGGTCTGACATAATGGTTTATTTATATTAGACTGTAGGTCTGACATAATGGTTTATTTATATTAGACTGTAGGTCTGACATAATGGTTTATTTATATTAGACTGTAGGTCTGACATAATGGTTTATTTATATTAGACTGTAGGTCTAATATAATGGTTTATTTACGGTAGACTGTAGGTCTGACATAATGGTTTATTTATATTAGACTGTAGGTCTGACATAATGGTTTATTTATATTAGACTGTAGGTCTAATATAATGGTTTATTTATATTAGACTGTAGGTCTGACATAAGGGTTTATTTACGGTAGACTGTAGGTCTAATTTAATGGTTTATTTATATTAGACTGTAGGTCTGACATAATGGTTTATTTACGGTAGACTGTAGGTCTAATTTAATGGCATAATAACATACAGCCTCTAAAGTGGGCTAAGCTCTTTTAATGACTTGTACAATTTTAGCCAAATCACAGTTATAATTATTCTTCTGTCCTCTTGGCCAAGTTTCCCTTGTAGAAACAGGTATTCTGACGTCAACAGGGACTTCCTGAATAAGTAAAGGTTATAAATAAAATGAATAAAAAATTAGAATTCCTTCAAATGTCCAAATGTCATGATTTAGTTTGGCTGGAGCTCGTTCAGACAGGCTGTGTGCGTTGCAGAAGGATACAATTTCCCCCTGTCTTTATCTGATGGCTTTATTGAATGTTTGTGCCCCCGTTTCTCGCCCTAATGTACAAACGGCAAATTACAGCAAATATAATGACAAAATAGCTCATTAAACATTACAAGCTTTCCCGAGTGCTAGATGGGAAACGTGGCAAGGAGATCAATTTAACTTTACAACCTAAAGCTGTGACAACATCAACAGGAAGAACCTAGTCAGTGATATTGCTGTCTGACATAATTACACACTTTATAATAGCTTTAATGAATAAGAATTAACAAAATATTTAAAAGCTATTGATTTAATAAGTATTGAATTATTTGTAAACGGTTCTGAACATTTTATTATAGCTGTAATATCAGTGAAAGATATTACAGAGTGTTACTGTAATGTGTTTTTATTTAATTATTTATAAACGTTTCTGAACATTTAGTGGTGCAGCGGTTCTAAAGGCACTGCATCTCAGTGCTAGAGGCGTCACTACAGACACCATGGTTCGAATTCAGGCTGTATCACAACCGGCCGTGATTGGGAGTCCCATAGGGCGGTGCACAATTGGCCCAGCGCCGTCCGGGTTTGGCTGGGGTAGGCCGTCATTGTAAATAAGAATTTGTTCTTAACTAACTTTCCTAGTTAAATAAAGGTTAAATAAATACATATGTACTGTATATATATATATATATATATATATATATATATATATTTATATGTTTATAATAGCTCTAATAACAGTGAAAGTTATTACAGTGTCACTGAATGTTTTATTGAATTCACAGTTCAGGTTTAAACCTCAAATGTTTTACAACAAGGTGAGGTGTGTCACGTTCAAACAGATAGAGGCCCCGGTGTCAAAACGTTCAGACAGACAGAGGCCCCGGTGTCAAAACGTTCAGACAGACAGAGGCCCCGGTGTCAAAACACTCAGACAGACAGAGGCCCCTGTGTCAAAACATTCAGACAGACAGAGGCCCCGGTGTCAAAACGCTCAGACAGACAGAGGCCCCGGTGTCAAAACGCTCAGACAGACAGAGGCCCCGGTGTCAAAACGTTCAGACAGACAGAGGCCCCGGTGTCAAAACACTCAGACAGACAGAGGCCCCTGTGTCAAAACATTCAGACAGACAGAGGCCCCGGTGTCAAAACGCTCAGACAAACAGAGGCCCCGGTGTCAAAACGTTCAGACAGACAGAGGCCCCGGTGTCAAAACGCTCAGACAGACAGAGGCCCCGGTGTCAAAACATTCAGACAGACAGAGGCCCCGGTGTCAAAACGCTCAGACAGACAGAGGCCCCGGTGTCAAAACGCTCAGACAGACAGAGGCCCCGGTGTCACAGAAAAGCAAGATTGCCGTCTGCCGTACAGTACTTGAAAAGCCCTCATGAAACAAGAATAACGATAGTGTTTACTGCTAAAAGACAGCTGTCATCCACAATGGGCCGTGATGGATGACTGTCCAGACAGAGACACTGATGTGAGGGGAGGAGAGGAGAACCATAAGCTCCCCCAGGACTATAGCATCCCAAAAATTAATTACTCCGATTCAGCATTTTTAAATGTGCCACTTAATATACCGGCTGCATAATTAAATTTCCAGACCTGTGACCTTGAGGAGCATTTCACCAGATAATAAATGAGATGAGGAGATAATCAACGTAGAGACAACTACTGACTGGCTGAGGTGGTAGGGTAGGGCTGGGGCTAGGAGCTGGGGTGGCAGGGTAGGAGCTGGGGTGGGGTGGTAAGGTAGGGGCCGAGTGCTGGGGTGGCAGGGTAGGAGCTGGAGTGGTAAGGTAGGGGCCGAGTGCTGGGGTGGCAGGGTAGGAGCTGGGGTGGTAGAGTAGGGGCCGAGTGCTGGGGTGGCAGGGTAGGAGCTAGGGTGGCAGGGTAGGAGCTGGGGTGGTAAGGTAGGGGCCTAGGGCTGGGGTGGCTGGGTAGGAGCTGGGGCTTAGGCTGGGACTGGGCTTGGACTGGGTTGTGCTGGGACTGGGCTTGGACTGGGTTGTGCTGGGACTGGGCTGGGACTAAGCTGGGCTGGGACTGAGCTGGGCTGGGACTGAGCTGGGCTGGGACTGAGCTGGGCTGGACTGGACTGGGCTGGGACTGAGCTGGGCTGGACTGGACTGGGCTGGGACTGAGCTGGGCTAGGCTGGGCTGGGACTGAGCTAGGACTAGGCTGGGCTGGGACTGGGCTAGGACTAGGCTGGGACTAGGCTGGGCCTGAGCTGGGCTAGGCTGGGCTGGGACTGAGCTGGGCTGGGCTGGGCTGGGCTGGGACTGAGCTGGGCTAGGCTGGCCAGGGCTGGGACTGAGCTGGGCTGGGACTGAGCTGGGACTAGGCTGAGCTGGGCTGGGAAGCTCTGATGGGAAGATGCAACGACATAACACCTGTCAAGGTCACCCAGTAGATGGAGATAAAGCCTCTGATTGACTGAACACAGACACAAAGAGAATGGGGGACTATAAAACATCTCAGTCTCTCCTCTGTGATAAATCCTCAGCCTAATGTTGTTGGGGTGGCTGTGGGGACATTCCCCATGAACGTGTTGTGGCCAAGAAGAGACCTGCATTTAAAACGGTCATATATTACATTAAACAAGTACCTTTATCACCAATGCAGTTGATATAAATTGTGTGAATTTTCACGTGTGATGAATGTTGAGCTCAGAGATATATATATCTACTCCTGTTGATTGATATATATTTATATTTATCATTTGGGCAGCCCTTTAGAATAACACCACCTAATATATCTGTTTTATAATGGATTATTAGTAAATAGTTTACGAATAGTTTATTCATCCCGCATTTGTAAATATTAGTAACGTAATTATTCACACCTAAATAAACTACTATGTCATAATGAGTCGTCAGATCATTCATCATATCCTTATGTAACAGTATAACTTTAGACCGTCCCCTCCGCCCCGACCCGGGCGCGAACCAGGGACCCTCTGCACACATCGACAGCAGTCATCCACGAAGCATCGTTACCCATAATCATTAGCTAAATCTTCTTCTTTTTTTTTGCGTGGCCTCATTTAAAGTGTTGGATATTTTTTTGTTTGTAATAATTTATAAATACTTTATTAAAGGTTTTAAGTGACCAGTGTAATTTCTCACAAATAGTTTATTAGTTTAAGTTTAATTTTGATTTCGGACATTGGTATACATTCCAACTGTACCTGATGCTCCTTCAGGTCTCAAAATGGCCCCTAGGACATATCAATGGTTAAATGGCCCCTAGGACATATCAATGGTTAAATGGCCACTAGAACAAATCAATGGTTAAATGGCCTCTAGGACATATCAATGGTTAAATGGCCCCTAGGACATATCAATGGTTAAATGGCCCCTAGAACATATCAATGGTTAAATGGCCCCTAGGACATATCAATGGTTAAATGGCCCCTAGGACATATCAATGGTTAAATGGCCCCTAGAACATATCAATGGTTAAATGGCCCCTAGAACATATCAATGGTTAAATGGCCCCTAGGACATATCAATGGTTAAATGGCCCCTAGGACATATCAATGGTTAAATGGCCCCTAGGACATATCAATGGTTAAATGGCCCCTAGAACATATCAATGGTTAAATGGCCCCTAGAACATATCAATGGCTAAATGCCCCCTAGGACATATCAATGGTTAAATGGCCCCTAGGACATATCAATGGTTAAATGGCCCCTAGGACATATCAATGGTTAAATGGCCCCTAGAACATATCAATGGTTAAATGGCCCCTAAGACATATCAATGGTTAAATGGCCCCTAGAATATATCAATGGTTAAATGGCCCCTAGGACATATCAATGGTTAAATGGCCCCTAGGACATATCAATGGTTAAATGGCCCCTAGGACATATCAATGGTTAAATGGCCCCTAGGACATATCAATGGTTAAATGGCCCCTAAGACATATCAATGGTTAAATGGCCCCTAGAACATATCAATGGTTAAATGGCCCCTAGGACATATCAATGGTTAAATGGACCCTAGAACATATCAATGGTTAAATGGCCCCTAGGACATATCAATGGCCCCTAGGACATATCAATGGTTAAATGGCCCCTAGAACATATCAATGGTTAAATTGCCCCTAGGACATATCAATGCCATTTCCCATTGATATGTTCTAGGGACCATTTTGTGACCTTGGGGAGCATCAGGTCTGGAATGTCTACCCTATGGCATGTCCATCTCTTTGTGAGAATTTACACTGGTCACTCAAAACATTCATAAAGAATTGATAAAGAATAAAAATCCCCCCAAAAATGTATGAGGCCATGCCCCCCCCAAAATGTATGAGGCCACGCCCCCCCCAAAAAATTGTATGAGGCCACGCCCCCCCCCCCCCCCCAAAAAGTATGTGGCCACGCCCCCCAAAAAATGCATTAATAATTAGTATATTGTGTATAAGGACCTGTATTAAACATGTTGTGAATGGAGTAATAATTATTAATAAATGATTAATAAACTATTTACTTATTCATTATAAGTGGTTTATTATGACTTATTATAAAGTGTTTGTTTACCGTAATTTGTTACGTTGTAGTAGCTAGTAATTATAGGGAGGTTGAGTATGTTCCTTAGGGTTCATATGTTATCATTTCTTTTCCTGTGTTCAACTGCTATTGTCAGAAATGGAAAAGGTCTTATGTTGAGTGGCTTTCATCTCGGGTGCACATGCTGTTATACCCCCTTTTATTTATCAAAACCAGAAACGAAATGTCTCTTGTTCGTGAAATATCCTCCAATTCTACAACTGATGTTGACCCCCCCCCCCCCCAAATTTTTTTTTTTATTCTGATCAAAGGGTATTTCAGTCTGCAGCTCATCTTAAATCCTTTAGGAAACTATCAGGCCCAGCTGTACTCAAAACCATTGCGTTGGAGATGATTTAACGTCATCATTACTCAATTGTTATTCAATTTGCAAATGTATGTTCCAAACTGTATTTTTAATAAGGTGAAATAATATGCTGCCTCTTCGATACTGCCTCAATATCAGAGCCTTTGTGTTATGGTGGCTGACAGCGGATAACATAGATGACAGAGACAGTCTGAATTCTCTGCTTCATCCCCCCGATGGCTGTTTTTGGAGGGTTGAAACATTTCTCTTTTATGTAGCTGGTAAAAAAAAGCATTGCTTCTCCTTCTTTCTCTCTCTCCTTCTCTCTCTCTCTCTCTCTCTCTCGCTCTCCCTCTCGCTCTCTCTCTCTCTCTCTCTCTCTCTCTCTCTCTCTCTCTCTCTCTCCCTCTCGCTCTCTCTCTCTCTCTCTGTCTCTGTCTCTCTCTCTCTCCCTCTCTCTCACTCTCGCTCTCTCTCTCTCTTTCTCTTGTCTCTCTCTCTCTCTCTCTCTCTGTCTCTCTCTCTCTCTGTCTCTCTCTCTCTCTCTCTCTCTCTCTCTCTCTCTCTCTCTCTCTCTCTCACCAAAGCCTGTCTCACTGTCGCTCTTGGCATTAGGCCCCATGTCCTTTTGAAAGGGTTAATCAAAAGATTGACACCAAAGCTCAGAGTACAAAATCTAACAAACCGGTACAAATTACATATGAACTTTCTTTATGCTACAACTTGAACCACATAGCTCCCCTGTTCTGTAATGTGAAACATATAAGGCATTAAGGATATAAGCAAATGTCTCTGGAAGTAAAGTGATACATGACATGGCTAACCTCTGCTGAGCTTATTTTATTAATGTAATTCAACATATTAATCAAGTTATCTCCACAGACCCTGGCCTTAATTTTAATACTCTCTGCTCTATGAGATGGAAATGAAGAGGTGGAAAGACTGATTTAAATCCTCTTGTTAATTCAGCTTCCATCTCTTTCTGGCTGTTGATTACGGCTTCCATCTCTTTCTGGGTGTTAATAGAGCTTCCATCTCTTTCTGGGTGTTAATAGAGCTTCCATCTCTTTCTGGGTGTTAATTCAGCTTCCATCTCTTTCTGGGTGTTAATTCAGCTTCCATCTCTTTCTGGGTATTAATAGAGCTTCCATCTCTTTCTGGGTGTTAATAGAGCTTCCATCTCTTTCTAGGTGTTAATAGAGCTTCCATCTCTTTCTGGGTGTTAATAGAGCTTCCATCTCTTTCTGGGTGTTAATAGAGCTTCCATCTCTTTCTGGGTGTTAATAGAGCTTCCATCTCTTTCTGGGTGTTAATTCAGCTTCCATCTCTTTATGGGTGTTAATTCAGCTTCCATCTCTTTCTGGGTGTTAATTCAGCTTCCATCTCTTTCTGGGTGTTAATAGAGCTTCCATCTCTTTCTGGGTGTTAATAGAGCTTCCATCTCTTTCTGGGTGTTAATAGAGCTTCCATCTCTTTCTGGGTGTTAATAGAGCTTCCATCTCTTTCTGGGTGTTAATAGAGCTTCCATCTCTTTCTGGGTGTTAATAGAGCTTCCATCTCTTTCTGGGTGTTAATTCAGCTTCCATCTCTTTATGGGTGTTAATTCAGCTTCCATCTCTTTCTGGGTGTTAATTCAGCTTCCATCTCTTTCTGGGTGATAATTCAGCTTCCATCTCTTTCTGGGTGTTAATTCAGCTTCCATCTCTTTCTGGGTGTTAATAGAGCTTCCATCTCTTTCTGGGTGTTAATAGAGCTTCCATCTCTTTATGGGTGTTAATTCAGCTTCCATTTCTTTCTGGGTGTTAATTCAGCTTCCATCTCTTTCTGGGTATTAATAGAGCTTCCATCTCTTTCTGGGTGTTAATAGAGCTTCCATCTCTTTCTAGGTGTTAATAGAGCTTCCATCTCTTTCTGGGTGTTAATAGAGCTTCCATCTCTTTCTGGGTGTTAATAGAGCTTCCATCTCTTTCTGGGTGTTAATAGAGCTTCCATCTCTTTCTGGGTGTTAATTCAGCTTCCATCTCTTTATGGGTGTTAATTCAGCTTCCATCTCTTTCTGGGTGTTAATTCAGCTTCCATCTCTTTCTGGGTGTTAATTCAGCTTCCATCTCTTTCTGGGTGTTAATAGAGCTTCCATCTCTTTCTGGGTGTTAATAGAGCTTCCATCTCTTTATGGGTGTTAATTCAGCTTCCATCTCTTTCTGGGTGTTAATTCAGCTTCCATCTCTTTCTGGGTGTTAATAGAGCTTCCATCTCTTTATGGGTGTTAATTCAGCTTCCATCTCTTTCTGGGTGTTAATAGAGCTTCCATCTCTTTATTGGTGTTAATTCAGCTTCCATCTCTTTCTGGGTGTTAATGAAATAGTACGAATAAATAAATAAAAATAACGTTTTTAATTAAAATATGTAAAACGTTATTTGAATATGTTGCTAAACCGTTGTATAACAGTGATAATGCCCTCGAAAGCCGGTGATTGGAGGATGTATTGGCACGGTTTGCCTCGACTTCGTCTCGGGCCTCAATATATCCTCCAAACACCGGCTTCTCTGGCTTTATCACTTAAATAGACAGTTTGTAGTGAAGCATTACATCATTACATTATTATATTAAACCTAGGATTTTCAGAGCCACTGGTGGTGGAAAAACCCATCGAGGTTCAAGTTTAAACATTCTGAATTTATGACTTGCAGCGTAATTCACACTGAAAATATGCAAGTGCCTGAGACACTCCCATTCAAAGGGGGCTACTCTATGTCCACTCACATGCCAATTCCCTTTCTCTCAGCGTTCATTTTAAATTGCGTCGCAGTGAGCCCAATATCATGAGCGGTGAAGGCATAATGGTATCTGCTACGCCGCAGCTCTCTGTAATACAACGTCATGTTGAGGAGAGAGGAGCTCTCATTGCACCCTGTGGCTCCAGCTCTCAGTAATACAACGTCATGTTGAGAGAGGAGCTCTCATTGCACCCTGTGGCTCCAGCTCTCAGTAATACAACGTCATGTTGAGAGAGGAGCTCTCATTGCACCCTGTGGCTCCAGCTCTCTGTAATACACGTCATGTTGAGAGAGGAGCTCTCATTGCACCCTGTGGCTCCAGCTCTCTGTAATACAACGTCATGTTGAGAGAGGAGCTCTCATTGCACCCTGTGGCTCCAGCTCTCTGTAATACATGTCATGTTGAGAGAGGAGCTCTCATTGCACCCTGTGGCTCCTGCTCTCTGTAATACATGTCATGTTGAGAGAGGAGCTCTCATTGCACCCTGTGGCTCCAGCTCTCAGTAATGCAACGTCATGTTGAGGAGAGAGGAGCTCTCATTGCACCCTGTGGCTCCTGCTCTCTGTAATACATGTCATGTTGAGAGAGGAGCTCTCATTGCACCCTGTGGCTCCAGCTCTCTGTAATACATGTCATGTTGAGGAGAGAGGAGCTCTCATTGCACCCTGTGGCTCCAGCTCTCTGTAATACAACGTCATGTTGAGGAGGGAGGAGCTCTCATTGCACCCTGTGGCTCCAGCTCTCTGTAATACAACGTCATGTTGAGGAGAGGAGCTCTCATTGCACCCTGTGGCTCCAGCTATCGGTAATACATGTCATGTTGAGGAGAGAGGAGCTCTCATTGCACCCTGTGGCTCCAGCTCTCTGTAATACATGTCATGTTGAGAGAGGAGCTCTCATTGCACCCTGTGGCTCCAGCTCTCAGTAATACAATGTCATGTTGAGAGAGGAGCTCTCATTGCACCCTGTGGCTCCAGCTCACAGTAATACAACGTCATGTTGAGGAGAGAGGAGCTCTCATTGCACCCTGTGGCTCCAGCTCTCAGTAATACATGTCATGTTGAGGAGAGAGGAGCTCTCATTGCACCCTGTGGCTCCAGCTCTCAGTAATACATGTCATGTTGAGAAGAGAGGAGCTCTCATTGCACCCTGTGGCTCCAGCTCTCAGTAATACATGTCATGTTGAGGAGAGAGGAGCTCTCATTGCACCCTGTGGCTCCAGCTCTCAGTAATACATGTCATGTTGAGAAGAGAGGAGCTCTCATTGCACCCTGTGGCTCCAGCTCTCAGTAATACACGTCATGTTGAGAGAGGAGCTCTCATTGCACCCTGTGGCTCCAGCTCTCAGTAATACACGTCATGTTGAGAGAGGAGCTCTCATTGCACCCTGTGGCTCCAGCTCTCTGTAATACATGTCATGTTGAGAGAGGAGCTCTCATTGCACCCTGTGGCTCCTGGACATAACAGCCACTCTGTCTTTATTTACCATATCTGCATCGGCACTGTCATTCCTCACGCAGGTCTAAAGCCCAGTGCAACAACGGACGGATTGGGGACTTTCATTAATATTATGGAGGGATCCTGGATAGAATGGATCCTCCCAGTGTCTCCCATAGAGAGAGAGAGACAGATTAACCCCTGAAGATGTAGAAAGGCGAGGCTAGTGTTTCGTTTTGCCTTAACCCAGACAGTGAACGTTATACGGTACCACAGTATGAGTCATAATACCCATAAAAACTAGCGTTCAAACAGGGAAATGGTCCCAATCGTTTCTCCTCCATTCATTTTTTCCCCATATAAGGGATTTTTAGAAAACACTTCAAACAAGGGCTGTATTTCCTGTAGGCTTTCCCCTGGCGTGACGTTTTGATAAC